>NC_034590.1:54286978-54312833 GCF_900095145.1 Mus pahari | reverse complement strand
GAATAGGTAGGGAGAAAGTGGGCAGCCTTGCCTAGTCCCAGATTTTAGTGGGATTGCTTCCAGTTTCTCTCCATTTACTTTGATGTTGGCTACTGGTTAACTCCTAACTTTTGAGTTGTGCATGCTTGCAAAGCGAACATCACCTGTATACCAAGTTCTATTCTCAGCTCACACTGTATTTGAGCCTGCTGTGTCCTCTTAGTGCTTGAGCAGCTGAACCTGAGAGAATAGTTCTCTGGCAGCCCTGTCAGAGTGTCACACTCTGGCTGTGGCACTTAGTTAAGATTTTTTTTTTCCTTCTACTTAATATATTGTTTGTTTCTGTTTTGTTTTGTTTTTTCAAGGCATGCTTTCTCTGCATCGGCCAGGCTGTCCTGGAACTCACTCAGTAGACCAGGCTGGCCCCAAACTCAGAGATCTGCTTGCCTCTGCCTCCCTAGTGCATGACCCCATACCCAGTTAGATACACTCTATTTTAGAAGTTTCCCAAATGAATTTAAATCCTTTCATAGGTGACGTTGGTTTTGTTTTTTGTTTTGTTTTTCTTTTTCTTTTTCTCCTCAAGGTCCTGTCACCCTAGTGCAAAGTAGGAAGTTTCCGTTCAATGGTACTAACCTCTTTAACAATCATAGCTGCTTTGTCTGCAGTTTAAATCACGCCTTTCATATCTTTCTGCTCCATTTCTTGCTTTAAATTCCCACTGCAAACTCAACTAAAAGCAGCTAGCAACAATCACGCTGCAGCCTGAATGTTACTCTGTCAGAAAGTTTTTTTCTACTGAATTAATTATCCCATTACTTTCAAATCTAACCTCATTCAAATTTCGGGACACAGGCAGAATGGAGCCAGAATGTGATGTGGATGACCTCTTACCTACTACTGACAGCCTCTGTTCCTCTTTGTAACCTCACAAGCACAGTCCTGTTCACATTTCTACTGACACTCTGCTCTTACGACTTTCCATCAGGATGGTCGGTTAAGCTCTGCCCACTTAGACTCTGCCCCTAAGTCTAACACCTCTTGTGATCTTGTTCCAAAGGTCTGTGTGGTAGTTTGAACATGCTTGGCCCAGGGAGTGGTGCTACTAGGAAGTGTGGTCTTGTTGGAGGAAGTGTGTCACTGTAGGGATGGGCTTTGAGACCCTCCTCCTAGCTGTCCATAAGACAGCTTCTCTCGGCTCCAGTCAGATCAAGATGGAGAACTCTCAGCTCCTTCTCTAGCACCATATCTGCCTGGACACTGCCATGCTTCCTGCCGTGATGATAATGGACTGAACCTCTGAAACTGTAAGGCAGCTCCACTGAAATATAAGAGTTGCTTGGGTCATGGTATCTCTTCTCAGCAGTAAAACCCTAACTAAGACCGTCTCTGAGTTACAGGGTTGGCTCCATCATGAACAACGGTACTGACTTTCTGTGTTAGTTAACTTTCCTTGGTTTTTTTTTTTTTTTTTTTTTTGGTTTTTCGAGACAGGGTTTCTCTGTTTAGCCCTAGCTGTCCTGGAACTCACTCTGTAGACCAGGCTGGCCTCAAATTCAGAAATCTACCTGCCTCTGCCTCCCGAGTGCTGGGACTAAAGGCGTGCACCACCACACCGGGCTCACTTTCCTTGTTTCCATGACGAAACACCAGGCAGAAGCAACCTGAAGGAGGAGAGCTTTGTTTGGATTCACTGAGGCAGGAAAGGCATTGTGGATGCAGCCGCTTAATTCATGGTATTGGAAGTTTCCTGCCTAACCTCTTCACACTGAGCAGGATAAAAATGAGGACGTGACTGCTCCAACGTACAGTGTAGGAGGACAGTTTTCAGACAGAATAGCCAGAGGCATGCATCTGGGAGAGTTCAGACTGAACCAGGCAATGGGTCGAGAAGGAGAGAGAAGAGCAAGCAAGATAGGGAAAGAAGAGAGAGGAGAGGAGAAAGAACAGGTAGACCAAGAGGAGCCAGGAGCCAAGAGATCCCATGGCTGAAATGGCAAAGTTATTTAGGAATCAGAAGCTGGGGGAAGGGAAGGGACGCTCCTGGGCTATGGAGGTTTAGGGTGGGGGTGGGGTGAGACACGTGGGAGGAGTTACAGGTGCTGAGTGAGTCTTGTCCCAGGGACTCTTGGGGAATCTGACATTCCAGCCTTTTTTGTTGTTGATGAAGGGCAATGTAATATTTTCTGTGAGTGCTTCTTAGCTGAAATTGGGTCATCCTTAGTTGGAATGTTGGTCAAAGCCAGAAAGGGAGAGAGGAGTGGAGGCTGGGGAACATCTGTTTTTCTCACTGCCCAGGTTTGGGAGGATCACCTGGGGCTAGTGATGTGCAAGCCACTTTGGAGGAGTCTGGGGTCTGGAATGCAGGTTCCAAGGGAACTCCTGGAGCTAGCATGCATGCGGTAGGCAGTTTGGTAGCAGTTTGCATTCTTTGGTTGGTTGAAATGTGCTGGGACAAAGGTAGTCTAGAGACAGAAGGTGAGGTCAAGGAGCTTTGTCTTCAAGGTCCACAGGTTCTGGTAGACGGGGGAGGAGAGGAGAACCAAGACCAAGAGAAGAGGGAGCCTAAGTTCAGAGCTAGGTAGTAGAGGGAGGAGCTTAGATTGTTGATTGACAGGAGTACCTATCTGGAGTCCATTTGACCTGTGACAGGTAATTCTAGTCTCACAACCCCCTCACGCTTACAAGAATTTGTTACGCTTACAAACAAAATAAAAGCTTCAGACATATTAGTATTACCACTGTAATCTGTACTAAAACCCACCTTGCAGAAAAACAGTAGGCTCATGCCTTTGGATCACAGCCAAAGGTCTGGGACACACTCACACAAAAATGATTCATGGTTAAAAAAACCTTAACACTTTTTCTATATATCCAGAGGGCTGATATATAGATTGGTCGGAGATGTTTTTAGCACAATGAGAAGCAATTTCAAGTCTATACTTAGTGGCTCTAGAGAAGGTGACACCTGGTTTTACATATGAAGTGAACAAACCAGGCAGCCACAGCCTTGAGGAAGGCACTGGGTGCATGCTTGCTGCTGGTGAATGACCAGTGCTATAGTTAGCCATCAACACCAGAGATCTGGCCTGTATATTAGCTACAATGGCAGAGACTTGCCATTACCTAAATGGGGTCACTACAAGCTCCTAGACAGTTTTATTTGGGGCAAAGGTTGGTCTTTGGCTGTCACACAGGAGAGCATTGCATCTTCAGCTTTCAGCTGCCAGATCCAGAAAGTCTGAGAGTCCTGTGGAGAAGTAACGTGGGAAACCTGGCCTACCTTGACGAGACAGAGTAGGTCAGGCAACACCAACAATTTAGGCAGAGCCCTGGTGGCAGGCAAGGCCTGGGACAGTTTTCCCCAGTGGTTAGTGTCTTAGTCAGGGTTTCTATTCCTGTACAACATCATGAGCAAGAAGCAAGTTAGGGGGGAAAGGGTTTATTCCGCTTACATTTCCATACTGCTGTAGATCACCCAAGGATGCAGGACTGGAACTCAAGCAGGTCAGAAAGCAGGAGCTGATGCAGAGGCCATGGAGGGATGTTCTTTACTGGCTTGCCTCCNCTGGCTTGCTCAGNCNNCTCTCTTATAGAACCNANACTACCAGCCNAGAGATGGCACCACCCACAAGGGAACCTCCCCCCTTGATCACTAATTGAGAAAATGCCCCACAGCTGGATCTCATGGAGGCACTTCCCCAACTGAAGCTCCTTTCTCTGTGATAACTCCAGCTGTGTCAAGTTGACACAAAGCTAGCCAGTACAGTTAGCATTACCACAATCCAGGTGGAGTCATCTATGGCCCATCATCTCCTTTGAAAACTTTAGGGTGGCTTCTAGGAGGTGGCATTTCTGTCTATCACGGAAAGTGCTTAAATGCTGTATTTAACATATCTCTGAAGAGTTTGAGGACCATTATCTATTAAATATATATGATTTAAACAAATTTTACTTATTTTAATTACCAGTTTTAGGCTTAGCCTTGAAAACATATAAGGGAAGTATATAAACCTTGGTTGTGTAAATAGATTACACTTGTATTTAGCATGACTATTGGCACAGTTCTGAGCACATTAAAGAATTCAATTGTGTATAAGGTGACTGACTGACTAACCATTAACTTGTATGTCTTAATTATCTTTAATAGTTTATGTTAGTAGCTTTTATAAAATTAGGATTTTATAGTTTTATCCTTGTTAAGTTTGAATCCTAAGTATATGAATAAAAGATTTAATTACAGATCTTTTAGCAGCAAAATTAAACTTTAAACCTCCAAGAGAGACCAGGACTTCTACTTCTTGATTCTTTCATAGTGCACCATTATAGAACACCATAGTACTTTGTATGCTTCAGTTTGCCCAAATAGCTAAAGCTTAACAAAGTTAGCAAGGACAAAGAGGCTAGACATATATCTTCAAGTTAGTTACTGTTAACCTGAGTAGAACATTGGAATTTATAAACCTTATTTATTAAACATACCTGATCCATCAAAAATATGTTCTTACTTATTTTCTAGAAGCCTACTGTTGAAAGCAAAGATATATGATAGCAAAGATATAAGTGGTCAGATAAATATCTCAAAGTCAGTTCGGTTAACATGAATATATCTTTGGAACCTTAGGATATATCTTTAGAATTTATCATCATATGAAAATCCATTCTAACCCCAAATTTTGGAGACCTGCATTGCTTCTTTAGTCTATGTATAGTGATAAGCAGAGCTCTCCACAAGATTGAGAAGTTTTATAATTGCCACTTTAATTGGTTTATACCACGTAGTCATCTTAAGATGGTAGTGAGGTAATATTCCATGTAATCTCTAACTTTAGTAAAGATGGCTGCCAGCAACAAGGTTGCTTCCATCCTAATGAGATCATCATCCAACATGGAGGCAAGTTACATGGTTGCTATTGAAAGCATCAATTTTCCTAAACAAAAATAGAGCTCAAGCTACATATACAATAAGTAGATCTATTTTTCTAAATAAGAGTAGAATCACATATAGCAAATTAAGGTTCAAACTTCAGTTTATCCAGTGAACTTAGAAACCCTGAGATAATCAGTATTTACACAATAGTCTTAAAAGATCTTTTGAGAGTAAAGTGCAGAGAAATCAGAGATAGAAGATTTCAAAGAATGGAAAGTGGGAGTGGGGAAGCTTAGAAGAGGCCTTGGGAGTGTAGGACAGCAGAAGTTTAGATATAAGAGATTTTTGGATCATTTGTGCAGTGGCAGAAGTTTGTACCATATGGGAGAATTTGGAAATCAAGTGCTCCGTCTTTAGCCATTGAGCGTTACTGAGGCCAAGCCATTTGCAGTAAGCTGGTGACGCTTTAATGAAATTTCTGAGTCCAAGGAGGAAAGGAGAAAGGGTCGCAAAATAAACACTGTGGATAGGAAGATCCAATATCTCAGAGGTCCAGGAGAGCATAGAGAAGCTGGGGCTACAGCTCCTAGCGGGGAGGCAAGGATGCTTCAGGAAGGAGCTGGGAACAAAGGGAACAGAAAGGGCCAAACGCGAAGGGGATGAAAATTTGAATCCCCAAGCAGGCTGAGAAACTCCTTAGAGAGAAATGTTCCAAGTTACAGAGGAGAAGCCTCCCTTTCCACATGATAGGGGCCCAGCGGGGCAGGAGGAACTTTAGTAGATCAGTGTGGTTTTTGTTGTAATAGTACAAAGCAGGCAGCTCTGGGGTAACAACCAGTAAAAGGAGAGTCAAGTGGTTAGAGCAGGTAGAGGAGAAACCGGAAGAGGTGGACTGGGAGGGGCTTTTGGGGAAAGGGAGGGTTCCAACAGAGGCAGAGGAGTGCCTTAGTAGAGAGATGCCCATATGGCGGGCATCCCGGAGGGCATAGTAGGTTTCAGGAGCCACAGAAATGGAAATATAACCCGGTGATGGACACCCAGGAGGGCAAAGTAGGCTCCAGGAGCCAGAGAGGGGACACTTAACTGAGTAGATGAGGAGAGACAGATGGCTAGGACAAATGAAGGGAAGAAGGGGCTGAAAAGTCGGACTCTAGAATTTGGCGGCAAATATGATGGGTGTCTGAAGCCAGCAGAAACAAATGATCCATACACGTCTCAGGAGAGTCAAAACAGCTGCTTGGCTGGGTTCGGAGAGAGGCCACGCCCTTAGAAAGGAGGCTCCTATGTACCCTTCCTTGGTTTCCACACCATATGAATGACAATGAGGGCAGGACCATTGCTAAATATGGTTAAGGAGAAGGATTTTATTGTAGATATGAGGGAGAGAACTAACCAGAGGCATCCGGGAGAGTCCAGCCTGAACGCCATGAGAGGAGCGGGGAAGAGCAAGAGAAGAGAAGAGAGAGGGCAAATGGACCAAGAGAGCCAAGAAAGCCCACGGCTGAAATGACAGGTTTACACTGGAATCAGAAGCTCGAGGGTGGGACCGGATGCTCCTGGGCTGAAGAGGTAGGGGGCGGGGTGAGAAGTGTAGGAGGAGCCACAGTACTGAGTGAGCCTTGTCCAGGGATTCTTTACCCAACAGTCAGGAAGCAGAAAGCTTAACGACTGGGACTAGCATTGGTTATCACTGGCAAGCCCTCCTAGGGACCCGAGGCCCTATACCCAAAAGTTCCACAATTTTCCAAAGCAACACCAGCTGGAGACCAGATGTCTGGTACGCATACCCCGTGGAGGAAATTTAAGATCTAAACCGTAACAGACTTCTTCTACCCTTGAAGTCAATGACCTTGTGATCACAAGACCCGGGATCTGAGTTCCAGTCAGCAAAGAGAAAAGGAAAAGACACAAAGATGCCGGGGGGGGGGGGGGGGGGGCGGGGTTTATCCGCATCACCGGTTTAACAGCTTGAATGACACAATTGCGGGTTGGTTACATTTCCCTGGTCATCTCTATGCGCACAAAGAAAAGGGAGTGTAGGTTTTAACTGAAAAACCGCCAACAATGCAGTTGCTCTGTTAATAAGGAAGGAGCTCTGGGGAGGCAGCTCAGCCTTCACTGCAGAAATGACCAAGCTGCGGCTGGCTGCCCTTGGGGGCTCAGGCTCCAGCAGGGACTCTTCCCTTCCAAAGTGGCTAAAGTCACAGCTATGCCTTGAGGCAGAAGTTTCATCACGACCAAGTGACTCAGTCACCGGGGGCAATACTTTCCCAGGAGGTTCTTGGCTGCTGAGATTTTTCTTGAGTTGTGTTTGTTTGTTTTAATTCCATAAGAATCATATTTCTGTCTACACAACCCGCCCAGGCCCTGTTTCCTTTCACCACTGCTCACACACCTCGTAATTCTAGGGTGAAATATAAGAGAAAGCTTGACTACCAGCAAATACCCACCGTATTTC
Source organism: Mus pahari (assembly GCF_900095145.1). Classification (NCBI taxonomy): domain Eukaryota; kingdom Metazoa; phylum Chordata; class Mammalia; order Rodentia; family Muridae; genus Mus; species Mus pahari. The sequence goes on along the minus strand of NC_034590.1, from coordinate 54,305,526 downwards.
CCAGCCTGAGGCCATTGTGCTACTGTCTGCGCCACCCCACCACTGCCACAGCCTCCGTCCCGCTGCAGACTGCCACCAGACCCCCCCCCCCCCCCCCCCCCCCCCCCCCCCCCCCCCCCCCCCCCCCCCCCCCCCTGCCACATCGCCCCCTTGCTTACCCGAGTCTTGTTTAGGTTGAGTGAAATCTTCCTTGAAGCAGTTTCAATATGAGAAGAGTCCCGTGGGATGTTGTAAACCCTCTGACCCTGCAGCTTGGGGCTGTGACTGCAGATGTGTGAATGATGCATTTGCTCCGTCATTTTAGACTACAGCTGACGGGTTCTTGCCCAATGTGAGGGTAAGTCACTCTCTGTCTGTGGGTGAGGGAGAGATTTCAAGCTGATTTATTTCTGTCTTAACCCGTGAGAATCTCCCAAACTCCATTAAGAACGGAAGCAACTTGTTTTTGCTTCTCCCTAATAGGAGCCCTCCTGCGCTCTCCTGCCTCCCGTCTGCCACGCACCTATTATGCATCTTCTCCCCAAATGCTCAGGTCACTTGCACACTCAGGATGGAAGTGGTGACAGGAAGGTATGGTACACAAATTGCCATGACGACTGGAAGAGAAGCAGAGCCTGGTGGCACACAGGAATAATGGATAGGGTCCAACCAGACCCCCAGCTGGTTCTGAGGATCGCTCTGCCACCATTGCAAGTGTGGTGACTGGTCTCTGCTTGGCTCTTTCTGAATAATTCCCTCTGTGGGCCTGAGATGAGGCTATTTGGGCTCGGGGGAGTTGTAGTTGGGCTTCGTAGAAGTTCAAGGTTACTCACACTGTCTGTGTGGTACAGTAGTAACCCTCAGAAAGAGATCTGGGAACTAGGGTTCTGAAGTATGTCAGGCAGCAGAGATGGTTAACATCCCATGTTAACCTTACATGTTAACCTTACATCCCATGTTAACCTTACATGTTAACCTTACATCCCATGTTAACCTTACATGTTAACCTTACNTACATCCCATGTTAACCTTACATGTTAACCTTACATCCCATGTTAACCTTACATGTTAACCTTACATCCCATGTTAACCTTACATGTTAACCTTAGCTTGTCTAGAGAGGAGTGGTGCAGGGTAAAGCCGGGCAAGCTGGGGGTGACCATGGGTTAAAAATAATGAGGACAAACTCCAATGTGTGGTGCTCTTGAGCCTGTTAAACAACGATGAGGGAAGAGCCACACACACCTCTGATGCATGGTGAAAGGGAGCGGATGAAGAGTCACGACCATGGTGGTTGTGCAGGAAGGAGAACCCAAATCCAGTCTTGTCATTGGCACTAGAGCAAAGACAGAGAGCACCACTGCAGAGTAGTGTCGGATGGAGGCATGGCGTGACCTTTCCAAAGGAGAGGTAAACAAGTGTCTATTTACCCCAGATAGAGCACTCATGACAGACCAGATCGAAGACACAACTCCACTCATGACAGACCCCACAACTCCATTCACTCCAGACCCCACTCATGACAGACCAGATCGAAGACACAACTCCACCAAAGCACAAAGGCAGCTCGAAGGCAGCCGCATCCCTGCAAAGCCCGCCCTAGCACCAGAAAGAAGGTTTACGGGGCCTTGGGATGGGTCGGTTTTTTTGCATCTCAACATTTTCTGATGCTGTGAGTTTCCCAAGCCTTAGCTTCCTTTCAGGGTCAGATAAGCCTCCATCTAGAAACAATAGATATGAGACAGGACAGCTCATGGACCCTGCCTCCCTCCAGCTGTGAGCACATGGACCTAGGGAGAGGCCAGACCTTATTCCAGTTCTCCTGCCAGACCTTGAAGATCAACATGGTTGAGATCTCTGATGAACGTATTTAAGCTTCCTCTCATGAGCATCAAGTGCCCTAAGAAAGAAATGACTGTCCCTGGAAGGTGGGTGGTGGTGTTAGCTCTGAAAGTGTCTCTCCCCCTGTGCATCAGAGTGACACCTTGAAATGCATCGCTTTTTTGTTTTGTTTTGAAGCAAGGCTTCTCTATGTAATAGAGCCCATGTTGATTTTGAACTTGCCATCCCCTTGTCGCAGGTCTCCCAAATGGTAGTATTACAGGTCTCTGCAGATAAACCCAGCTTAGCTGACATGACTGCCCTTAGGTATGGTGGGAGAGAAAGTTTATTATAGTTATGTGGGGAGAACATAGCCAGAGGCAGACATATCTGGGAGAGTCCAGAGGAGACATGACCCTGAGCCACGTGGGAAAGAAAAGGAAGAGGAAGAGGGGGGAACCAGGTGTAGCAGCCAAGAGGCCAAAGGTACAAAAGGAGCAAAACAAGGAAATGTCTGGATTACACAGGGAAGAGCCTCTGGGGAGGGCTGGACAGTCCGAGCAGGGACTGAAGGATGCTGGGAGAACCTGCTGGCCGGGTCCACTTTGGTATGTTAAACAGGCACCTCAGCTGCTTGTGCCGGGTTTAAAACGTAACAGTTTTCACATGAATTTCTTCTACATATCCTGGTAAGTATTAACATTACCTTTATTTGACTCCAAATGAATCGGAGGATCACAAAAGAACAGGGATTTAGTCGCGTTTACCCAGCTAGTTAATGAGAAGGCCAAGCAAGATTTCAGGTCTTCTGATTCCTGAGTTGGGCCCAATGGAGAGTTAAACTCAGCAGTTAGTACAAGGACTCTGGAGTCAATGCTAGCATCCAGGCTCTACAGCTTACAAGCCTCTTGGAGCGCTACTTCTGACATCTGTAAGCTGGGATGCCGTGGGACTCCAGCGAGAGAAAGCCAGGCTGTGGCGTGCTTCAGGCTGATCATCTTGCAGGGACACTTCTTGTTTATCAGAGCGTGAGGGCAGAGCTGGTATATGTGCTGCTTAGAAGAAAGTCATGGTCTGAAGTTCCAGGGACCATCAGCAGACAAGGAATGACAGAGCAGATTGTTGTCATTAGTCCAAGCATCAAACGAGCTGAGATTGTCTTCCCTGAGGAGCTGAATGTAAGCCAGAGCCTGACCAACTTCTCAAGCTAAGGAGAACATGGAGCTCATTCTTGGCTGCCAGAGATTTCTAGGGCAGATACAAGCTGTACTGCTGGTTCTTAGAGCCTTGGCCCATACTCCCCAGCTCATCTCTTCCTCCTCTCCCCTGCTGCAAACCATGCCTTCAAGGGTCAGGCTCCTTGGAGTCAGGCCCAGGACTGGGCAGACCCTGGCAAAGGATCAGAGCCCCGACTCAGGCAGGGTGTGGGCCTCAGTGAGCCAGAGGGATCCCCACCATGGCAAGGGAGAGAAGAGGTCATCTCCAGCTCGGGACACTGTAGAGCTGGGGCCAAGGCCAACAGAATGCCCTTTGTCACATGTTTGTGGTCTGGACCATGGATCTAGAGGCAACAGTGTAAAAGCAAGAATTCTGCCCCATTGTCACCTCCACTGCCATCTCTGTTGCTCATTAGCATAATATATAAATGAGATTCTTCTCTCCTGAAAATAGAATGGCGCAGGCTTATGCTTATTTTGTTTTCCCTTCACTTCTTTTTTTATTAATATTAAATTTGTTTATTCACTTTACATCAGCCCCCTCCTCCCAGTACCCCCTCATGCAGATTCTCCCTCCATTCCTCCCTCCCCTTCACCTTTGTGAAGAGGGAGTCCCCTCGGATGTTAACCCTCCACACTACACATTCCCCTTGTTGCACATCAAGTCCCTAAGGGACTAGGCACATCCTTTCCCACTGAGGCCAGATGAGGCTGTTTATTTAGGGGCGCAGGATCCTCAGGCTGGCAGATAGACAAGCTCAGGGACAGGTCCTGCTCTAGTTCTTGGGAGACCCGCATGAAGACCAAGCTGCTCACATGCTACATATGTGCAAGGGGCCTAGGTCCAGCCAGTATTTACTTGCTTTTTGGTTGGTGATTCAGTCTCGAGGAGCCTCAAGGGTCCAGGTTAGTTGACTCTGTTGGTCTTTCTGTGGAGTCCCTGTCCTCTTGAGGTCCCTCAATCCTTCTTCCAACTCTTCCATAAGAGTCCCCCAGCTCCATCTAATGTTTAGCTGTGGGCCTCTGCATCTCTTCCCATTGGCTACTGGGTAGAGCCTCTCAGAGGATAGTTATGCTAGGCCCTGCCTGCAAGCATAACTGAGTATCGTTAACAGTGTAAGGGATTGGTGCTTGACCATGGGATGGGTCTCAAGTTGGGCCAGTCATTGGCCGGTCAGTCCCTCAGTCTCTGCTCTATCTTTGTCCCTGTAGTTCTTGTAGGCAAGAAACATTTTGGGTGAAAGGTTTTGTGGGTGGGTTACTGTCATTATCCCTCCACTGGGAGTCCTGCCTGGCTAGAGGAAGTGGCCACTTCAGGAACCATATCCTCCACTGCTAAGAGTATCAGCTAGAGTTGCCTGCATAGACCTCCTTGGGGCCTCTAGCCATCCCAGGTCTCTGGCCTATCCTAGAGATTGCCCTCACCCACTAATCATTTCTCTTCTGTCCCCCCTGCTCTCTCACATCTGATCTTCCTCCCCACTCTCCCCATCCCTTCTCCCATACAGTTCCCTCCTTCCATCAACCTCTAATATCTATTTTGTTTCCCCATCTGTGAAAGATTCATCCTCCCTTGGGCCCTCCTTATTATTTGGTTCTTCGGGTCTGTTGATTATAGTGTGGTTACCTTGTACGTTATGGCTAATACCTACTTCTAAGTGAGTACATACTGTGCATGGCCTTTTGGGTCTGGGTTATCTCACCCAGGATGATATCCTCCAGATACATCCATTTGCCTAAGAATTTCATAAATTCATTGTTTTTTATGGCTGAGCAGTATCCCATTGTGAAATAGATCCATATATATCACCCTGAACAAAACTCAAGTCCAAATGGACAAAAGACCTCAACGTAAAACCAGATACACTAAATTTAATAGAGCAGAAAGTGGGTAATAGCCTTGAACTCTTCCATACAGGATACAACTTCCAGAACAGAACACCAATGGTTCAGACACTAAGGTCAACAATTAGTAAATGGGACCTCATGAACCTGAAAACTTTTGTAAGTTAAAGGACATCATTACTAGAACAAAACAACAGACTACAGGCTACATCTGACAGGGGGCTAATATCCAAAGTATATAAAGAAATCAAGAAGTTACACACCAACAAACCAAATAACCTAATTAAAAATGAGATACAGAGCTAAACAGAAAATTCTCAACAGAGCAATCTCAAATGGCTGAAAGGCACCTAAAGAAATATTTGATGTCCTTAGTCCTCAGGGAAATGCAAATCAAAATGACTCTGAGATTATACCTTACACCCATCACAATGGCCAAAAACTCAAAGGACAGCACATGCTGGCAAGGTTGTGGGGAAGGGGAACACTCCTCCAGTGCTGGTGTGAGTGCAAACTTGTACAACCACTATGGAAATCAATTTGGCAGTTTCTCAGAAAACTAGGAATAGTTCTACCTCAAGACCCAATTATACCAGTCCTGAACATATACTCAAAAGATGCTCCACCATCCCACAAGGATACTTGCTCCACTATGTTCATAGCAGCCTTATTCTTAATAGCCAGAAACTGGAAACAACCCAGATGTCCTCAACTGAAGAATGGATCAAGAAAACGTGGTTCATTTACATGATGGAATACTGGCCTTCACTTTTTCAATGCCATTTAAATCCACCCTAGGCTCTCCAAGGCCCCCAGGGTGAACTCACACTGTTCATACCACTCTGTGCTGATAAGTGGTTGTTTGTTTGTTTGTTTTTGTTTTTGTTTTGTTTTGTTTACATCATGTCAGGATGACAGAGCTGCTTGCAGTCCTGATTTGTGTTTTAAAAGTTGTCTAGTCATCCATTCTCCATCATCAGGGGAGGCAATGTTTCTAAATTCCATGGAAACAGCTGTGTCTAAGGGCCATGGGGAAGGATTAAAACAACTAGGACATTAGGAAGACTAAAAGACCTGTCCTTAAGGGAAGCATGGGGTGGTTTCCTTCAAAGCCACACTGTCAGAAGCCCCTGGAGCAAAGACTGAGTTCTTGTCTACTGCCTGTATGGCTCCCATCTGGTTCTTTAATGCCTTGAGTCTCTGAAATGATACTCTTGGTGGTCTTTGAGAGGCAGGCTAATGTGGCCACATGAAAACATGCATCTATAGCTGAGAACACTGGTTCTCACTGGGTGACCTCAGGAGAAAACTCCATGTGCTAGGCCCTCCTTAAAAAAAAAAAAAATAGAGATTTCAGAACAGGACCAAGAACAACTGGGAGCAGGGATGAAAAGAAGACAGCATCACCTGTTGTCACCAAGAAAGAAAGTGATGAGGGACTTATGAACATGGCACACACATACACATAGATCACACACACACATAACATATATCACCATACACCATCACATATCACATGGTCACAGCACATACATGTCACATGCAGTCATATCAGCTCACACATCATCACATGTGCACAACTCATGCATATTAATTCACATACATCACATGCATTCATAGCATATATACACACCACTTACCATCTCATGTCACATATGTGTAACATATAATTACATGTATATGTGCTACATATGACAAACACACAAATATTCCATGTAGACATCACATGTACACATATAAACACATCACATACATATGTATAAAATACACACTACATATCACACACATAAACACACAGAACACACACATATCATATGCACATACACCAAATATGCACACCATAAGAGACAATGGAGGAGTTCTGCCCAAGTCAAATGCCCCTTCACCCAGGCTGAAAGGTCCACATCTACAGTCATCAATGACATGAATTCCATCAGTGTCACATGATTAAGGTACTGCCTCACCCCTATAATCATTGACTAAAGTCTAAAACTCCACTGATCCAAGGAAAACAACAGAAAAACCCAGGCAGCCCTCTACCCTGTAAACACCTGGGCAGTGCTTCTCAAACTCAAAAAACCACAGGGAGTCTGAGAACCTGCCACAGGCAAGAGGAGCTAAGAAGGATGGAGAGATAAACACTGGAGGGGTCATCACCAGATCCTTGCTCAGAAAAGGAAAAGGCCAGGTACAAACCAAACCAAGAGACTAAACAAACTGCCCCGTGACACTGCAATAATGCACTGGTATTGTGCTGTTCTAACCAAGATGAGGGACAACACGGACGGCATTCGTGAGGGGAAAGCTTGTGGAGATAAAGAGAAAGACAATACTAGCTAACTCTGTGCTGGCCACACAAATTCATCCTAAATCTAAGACTGTTCTCAAAAAGTAAAATATAAAATAAAATCTATTGAAAAGATGAAGGGAGAGGAGCAGCAGAAGGAAGAGGGGAGGAAGATGGAAGGGCCTCAAAGAGTCTACCTGGGGAGGGAGGATCAATGCATTCATGAGGGGCTCTCAGGTGAGGGAAAATACCGGGTTTTGATACACTGACAAGGCTGTATGGAGAGTGGGGTAACTGTGTGAGAAGGGAAAGGGATCCACGTTAGCCATCTGCTTCCACAGACTCAACATTGGCACACAGGGTGGGCTGTTTAGGTCTCACTACACACAAGCCAGGAAAGGAGGGAAATGTCTTTGCTGCTCATGGTCTTTCAGAAAACATACATCCTGTCCTATGCTGCTCCTTTTGTAGAGTCGTATATATCCCACACTCATCTTAGAAGGAAATGTCAGGGAGAAATGGGAAGGAAAGAGAAACCAAGAAAAATGGCAGAAGGCTGAGGTCTCTGACTGGTGGGAGCTCTCATTCGGTTGGTTGGTTGGTTGGTTGGTTGGTTGGTTGGTTGGTTGGTTGGTTGGTTGGTTGGTTGAAAGGTTTTTACAACAGGAGTACCAAAGGTATGGCTTTAACTGGCTCAGCACACCATGGGACCTTCTCTGGAGTCTACCTATCATTCCTGTTCTCCTGAAGTGAAGGCCCAGGATGTCAACTGGGTTGGGAGGGACATGATTTTATTCGGATGCTTTCCTGGGTTGAGATGAAGAAGCAACTGTGTGAACCCCTTATGAGCATTATCTTTCCCTGGATCCTTCCCCCATCCTCAGTCTTTAGGTCTAGCTTCTAACAGGTCAGCATCTACCCAGTGACCACACTATACCTGTGTGTAGCCTCTGGATTCCCTCCGCCTCCCAGTTTTAATGCCCCACTCACCAGACCAACCCCACTGCCAGACACACAGCCAAGTAGCCTGATACCCATCTCTGATGCCACTCCCAGGCTAGACTTGCCATTTGGAGAGCCCAAGATCCTGACCTGCAGGCAGGGCAGACACAATGGAGGCAGATCTTTACCTCTAGCAGGGTTTGGGCTCCTGTTTTGATCCCTTTACTAATGCATCTAGGTTTGGATTTGTTTTTGGAACTGTGATGTTCCACTATTTAAGAGCTAGTATGAGGGCCAGAGCGGTGGCTCAGGGTTAAGAGCACTCGCTGTTCTTCCAGAGGACCTGAGTTTGGTTTCCAGCACCCACGTTCCCTGCAGAAAGGGAAGACCTAGCGGGTGGGCTCACAGCCATGTCCTGCTCCAGGTCCAGGGCATCTGATGCCTCCTCAGCACCAGGCACACACAAGTACTGGTCACATAATACAGGCAAAACTCCACCCACACAAATGAAAATTAAAATGAAAAAGAACCAATATGATGATCAATAAAGTGATCCATATTTAAGTGCAAATATTTTCCTGAGGGTTAAGATGCCAGAGAATGAACCCCTTGGCTCATCAGTTTTCTTTATGTTGAACTCTGAGCAGCAGTGATTTGTGCTTAGGGACTGGCTTAGGTGGTGCTGTAGTCTGTCTGGATGCTGAATGTCCCTGAAACTCTCAGGTGTTGGGAGCTTGGCCAATGAAGAGGGTCCTTAAACCTCAGCCAACGAATCACAGACGGAAACTGATGGCAAATAAATTGTTCTTCCTCATAAGTCGTTTACCTAAGGTATTTTGCCACAGAAATGGGAAACAGAATGACACAGATAGGTTGGATGAGCTGTCTAGTGGGAGGAAGATCAGAGTGACCCCGCAGAGAGGGAAGACCTAGGGGTCAGACACATGACAAGCCTCTGGGACAAAGGAAGGAACTCCCTAGAGAAAGTGAAATACCGACTCACACAGGGACACCATAATTCACTCTGCTGACGTCAGAATTTCACTTTCTGAGGCCTCAAGAAAGCAGAAGGGAAAAGGGACGAATAGCTGACCCCTCTTCTTTGTTTCCTCCCACATGAGTTTTTCTGAGCCTTCAGCTTCTTGCTACCAGAGCTCTGTAGGCCCCAACCCTCTTCCTTACCACACAGACTCTGTGCAGAACTCTCTGGAGACAAGAAAAGAATTTTCCAACCTCTGACTACGTGTACTTTCCTCAAGTGTGGGGATAAAAGCTAAATGACATTTTATGAAGAGGGTCCTTAAACCTCAGAACCACCTCCCTCCCTCCCCCCCTCCCTCCCTCCCTCCCTTCCTCCCTCCCCCGTCTCCCTTTCCAGTGCTGGAGACCAAGCTCAGTCAGGGATCGCCTTGTGACTCATTTCTGAGGCTGCTTTGGACAGGAGGCCTTCACTACCCTGATAGGAGCACTTCCTGTTTACTTCAGGGGAGGACCTCCAGATTTAATGAGTTAAAATCACCTTCTAGAGGTGATGTAACTAGAAGAGACAAGACCAGACCCAGATGGCATCCTGCCAGACTCTGGGCTCCTACCCCCAGCAGCAACACTGGACTCATCATGAAAATGAGACACATGGCTGTCCCCAGAGCAACCTGTGGCCAGGAGTTAATGGACCAAGCCTCGGGGCTGAGCTTACCCCAGACTTTATTGCTGTTGTTTTTTTCTCCAATAATTTATTTTGTTTTTATTCACTTATATCTGATCACAGTACCACTTCCTCCTTTCCTCTCAGTCCCCACTCTTACAAATCCCTCCCCCACTGCCCTCTCCCCTTCTCAGGGAAGGAGGAACCCCTCCTTGGGTACCATCCCACCCTGGGTCATCTATTCCCCACAGGACTAGGCATCTCCTCTCCCACTGAGGCCCAAACAGGTAGTCCAGTTAGAGGAAAAGGGATCTAATGGCAGGAAACAGAGACCGAGACAGACTCTGCTGTGGGAGTTGTTAGGTGTCCCACATAAAGACCAAGCTGCACATTTGCTACAATGGTTGGCAGCCTAGCCTCTATGTGCCCCCAGGGGCTCCAGTTAGTTGACTCTGTAGGTCTTCCTGTGGTGCCTTGCCCCTCTGGCTTGTTCAATTCTACTCCCCACTCTTCCACAAGACTCCCCAAACTCTGCCTGATACGTCTGGCTGTGGGTTTCTGCATCTGCCTCCCTCCATTGCTGGATGAAGCCGCTCAGGAGACAGTTATGCTAGACTCCTGTCTGTAAGCACAGCAGAATACCATTAATAGTGTCATGGATTGGCTCTCTCACACGGGATAGGTCTCAAGTTGGGCCAGTCATTGGTTGGCTGTTCCCATCTTTATCTCTAAACATTTTGTAGGCAAGACCAATTTTGGGTTGAAGGCTTGTGGATGAATTGATGCCCATGTATGAAATAGACTTGACCCAATATTGGTGACATTTTGGAGTATTATCTGGAACATGTGTTTCAGAGGGCAGAGAAGGACAACAGAGGTCTGAAATTGCAGATCATCATGCATATAGACTCTAGAATGAATCGGCTTTGATGGAAACTGAGGCAGAGGCTGATGCCTGTGACTTCTCAGGGTCTTGAGAACAAAAAGGCCATATGCAGAGGGACTGAGAAACACAGTTGCTTAAACATCTGGAGATAGGAAACTTGACACTAAAGTACCAGCAGATCCAGTGTCTAGCAATGGATGCCCTGTGGTTCCCAGAGTACATTGTTTTCTGTGTGCTCAAATGGTGGATGGGGCCATCGAGGTCCCCACTAGCCTTATTCATCTCATTCATGGCATGGATCCCACTGAAGAGCGCACTACCCTCATTACATCAATTCTCAGTATCCTCACTCTAGATGTTAGAGTCTCAGCCTCTCCATTTGGGGAGGACACAGTCCATAGATGGTGGGCCAGAGGATGACTTTAAAAAGACTTTCTCGGCATCTTCAGGAGTTTTGACTCTATTCCCTGCAGATGACAGGCACCGTAAGCAGGAAATGCTGTATTCTGCATCTCACTTAGGAAGATAGCTCTAGAAAATAGAGTCCCAAGAAGGAAGGGGAAGAGGAGAATGGCCTGGACCATCACCATGCTGGTCAAGGGGCAGGTAGAGGCAAGATCGTATGAAGCTATTGTCAGAGCACCCTTGGGACAACTGTGACCCATGAAACCCGCCATACCAAGGAGGGTTCCAGGAACCAGTGGGTGGCTAAAGGACCGTTCGGGTCGTAATTGACTAATACCGATAGATAGTTTCTGAATCATTTGATGGAATTAGAAGCATCATGCGCCAGGGTACCAGGATGGTTCAGTGGGAAAGGTTGCTCAATCCTCAGAACCCACACCACGGTGGAAGGAAAGACCGGCTTCCAAGGTCTCCTCTGACCACCACGCACACACCATGGCACACATGTATCTCTGTAATACACACACATGGTGATGGTGATGATGATGAAACAAAAATTTAAAAATCGTCCCATGTTAATTTCCCCAAATTAAGGTAGCCCCTCTCTATAATTGCTGAAGCAACACCCAAATCAGAGGATTTGGCATTCATCTTACATAGTGCGTCAGTTGTCCTAATGAGGGCTTCTTTTGGTCTCTGGCCATCCACTCCGACCTCTTTGAGCTTCATTCCAAATTCTTTTCTTCTCCCTTTATCTAACACGTTTTCAGTCTTTTTCCTCTATGACCTCTGCATTTAAAAAATTAGTCATTAATAGGATTCCCCTCAAGCTGATCTGTCTGTTGCTTCCTCATTAGATCAATGTTTTGGGGTTGCGAATCCCCTAGAAGTGGTGTGTTAGAATCAGCTCATGGATGGAGCAGACTTGTTCCAATATTGGTTATCATTCATCATGTAGTTGAGGTCAGACATTCTTTAGAGACAAGTTAGATGGCACTGGATATGACTTTTTCAATTATGAAAGTTTGTCATGTTTTGATTGTGAGTGTGTGTGTGTGTGTGTGTGTGTGTGTGTGTGTGTGTGTGTGTAAGTCAGGGACTGATGTTGGATGTCATCCTTAATTGCTTTTCATCTTGTTTTTTGAGACAAGTTTTCTTGGATCTCATCTTTTCAGTTAGTCTGTCTGAACAAGGAGCCCTGGGAGTCTCCTGTATCCATCTTCCTCCGTGAGGACTTTTTATATGGGAGCTGAGGATTGAAACCCAGGTCCTCATGCTTGCCCAGGAACTACTTTCCTCACTGAGCCATCTCTCCAGCATCCTCCACAGACAAGTCTTTCTTTTCTCTTTTCCTGGGGTAAACCCCAGAGCTGTAATGAATAGTCAAAGGTTGGGCATACTTTTAGCACTAAAAGTGAAGCTAAGGAAGGCCTATCTTCAAAAGCCTTGCTGGGCTTCACCCTCGTTCACCCCCTGTCTACCCATGTACCCCCAATTAATTGATTCTGTCAGTTTCTGATATTTGTGTTTTAGTTAGGAATGGAAGCAGGCTTCGGGGAAGATGAAATGAGACGCTGCTCTGTGCCTGCTAGAAGTCACTGGGCCCATGCTCTTGCTCACGGGTGTCTTGCTGTTTTAATTTGGCTTTCTGGGTCGAACATTTAGTGGCACTCTGAGTCAGCAGAATAGGAAGGACAGACAGCACCTAAAAGTGAGCTATGTGGGAAACGCCAAGGGCTTTCTAGGGGAGCAAAGGGGAGCAGAGAGGCAGCACCTCCCAGTGGCCTGCTTCAGCAACCCCTTAAGCTTTAGTCCCAGCCCAAGTCTAGGCTCTGAACCCTGCAGTCTGTCAGGCCGACTTAGGCTGTCTAAATGCAGAGGCAGTTGTCATTTTGATGGGTTCATCTTCCTGTGCTGCACGGACATCTGCCCTCCTGTGATAATACACAGCTTCCTGGAATCCCTGAGTGTGAATTTGTTGGGCGTGGGTTTGGGGTTTTAAACTAAGTCAATAAAGGCTTAGGAGCTTCAAAGTTAGGAGTGAACTTGAAAACACTTGGCCTTTGCTTGGCCCATAGCAGGCTCTCATGGAGGGCAAGGCTCTTTCTTTCCTGCCTCTCATCTCAGCTCTGTCTCGTCTTCTCTGCCTCACTGACACACCAGATGATCGAATCCAGTTCTGCTCAGTATTCAGCCCCTGTTGTGTTGAGGGTGGACAGGTTCCATACCCTTTGAATTTCACTTTTCTCCTATAGAAAACATTGTTTGGGCTGGGAAGATAGCTCAGTGGTAAAGCAATTGCCACACAAGTGTGAGGACATGAGTTCAAATCACCACTACCTACTTACTGCATCTGTAATTCCAGTGCTCCTACAGAGATGAAAGGCAGACACAGGAGAGTTCGCGGAAGCCAGCGGGCAAGCTAGCCTGGTATATACAGCAGCAAACAGTAACAGACCATATTTCAATGACAGTAGAAAGAGGGGCTTAGCATAGTAGTCATTTCTTCAACCTCCACATGCATACCATGGGATGCATACACCTGCAGTTGCACATAAGAACTTGCATATGTGCACACAGACACAAACTGAAAAAGATGACTTGAGGGTGGACATGCTGGACACATTGCTCTCTAATAATTCAGAATGTTGCTGTGTAAGATTTAGCATGATTGGCATCCCTGCACTTACCGTAAAGATATTTGGAAAAATAGAGGATCAAGTCTGGAAGACAGAGGTACCCACAGCCCAAGGCCGCCATAGCTGTTGGAGGGTCTTCAAAGGAAGCCTCTACCCTAAGCCTCCCAGGTCTTCTTTCCTGGAACACGGTTGCATAGAAACATCAGTGTGGCCAAGTATCTAGAACCCAGGCTCTTACCAGGCGCCACTATTCACACAGTTGGCTGTGCCTGCTGTGATGAGAAATGCCGAATCTTTCCTGACCTTGTGATGTAAATTGGTAGAAAATCACATGAGACCTCCAGGGAGAAGAGTATATTCAACACCTCAAAGGGATCATCTCAAGGACAAGAATGTAACCATGCCTAGCTTGAGAAAAGGACCAGCAGCTACCAACATTGAGAATAAAAAACACTTGGAACTGCTCAATAGTCATAAAACCCCTGATGATCCTGCCACCATTTTATATCTTGATGAAAAGAAGTACAGAAACGGTTCTTGGAGCTACTGGTGAAGCCTTTGCTCAAGCTACTGCTGAGCTGGACCCACTGCTGACCCCATGGTCCCTCTGTCCCCATGGATGGTCCTCAGTGACCCACAACAGCTGCCTTTCACCTTCCACTTGCTTTTAAGGGACTTTATCATTGGGCAGTTCCCACTGTAAAATGCCTCCACCGTCTTTGGCATCCTGTCTCCGGCAAATCTGTTAGGCATAGGAAAAAACAGACACCGGGCATCTGCTGACTGACAGCTAAACGCAGAGCCTACATGTGCAGGGATTCTCACCGATCTCCCAATCCTCCTTCACTTTGTGCTTCTTGAGACTGACTCCCTCTATGTCTTCTAGGTGTCACCTGAAGCCCTGAGGTCACTAGAGACCTCCAGTAGGACCAGGCTGTGGGGGCTCCTCCCTCCTTCTGAAGAGCTTTAGGATAATTACATTATCTAAGCACCGAGGAGTGAGGGAGAATAGCTTCTTGGTAACGCTATTTCTGCTTTGGAAATGTTCAGCTGAGCCTCAGCTTTACTTTGTAATCCTTGGAGCTAAGGGGCTTAAGGCAAGATGCCTTTTCCACTGCCCAGAAAGGACAAATTCCCGGGACTTCCCATTTCAGGGACCAAGACCACATTAGCTCCTGAGAAAACAAACACCTGTACAGGACGCATCGGGCCTGGGTTATCTTACTCCATCTCTTGACATCGAGGCTGCACTGGCAGCAGAGTGATAAGACAGTGGGGTTCTGGTGAAGAGAGTAGAAATACAGAAAGAAAGAGGGCTCCTCGCTCTTGGCTAACCTCCTAGCACTACTGACACTTGATGTCCTGTTAATTTAGCTCTTCTCTCTCCTCAGCTTTGATAAATCCTTTACCCAGCTCATAGTATCTTCTTATAGCAGCCTGACTGGGCCAAGATAGCTCTTGAAGCAACTGGCTGGTTTGGATGAGAAATATCCTTCACAGGCTCTTGTATTTTTAACACATTGTTGCTGGCTCTGTTTGGGCAATGTCCTTGTTTGGTTTTCGTTGTTTTGCTTACCCCATGATGAAAAGCAACGTGGGGACAAAAAAAAAAAAATTTATTTGGCTTATAGGTCAGGTCACAATCCATTGCCCAGGGAAGCCAAAGCAGTAACTCAAGGTGAGAGCTTTAAACACAGACCATGCAGAAGCACTGCTTACTGGTTTGTTCCCTTGACTTGTTCAGCTAGCTTTCTTATACAGGCCAGGCCTGCCTGCCTAGGGATGACACTGCCCACAGTGGGCTCTCCTCCCTATAACCATTAGAAATTGAGAAAATGCCTTACAGACATGGCCATAGACCAATCTGATGTAGGCAAGTCTTCAATTCATGCTCCTTCCCAGGTGACTCTTGGGTTGTGTCAATTTGGCAGCTAATGTTAACAATGGCAGGGAGACTCTGGGATCCTTAGGAGAAGGAACCTTGCTGAAGAACATCACTGGGAATGGATTCTGAGGGTGTTTAGCCTTGCCTGCCTGGCTTCCTGTTCTCTATTCCTGCTTTCTGTGTGCAGATAAAAGTGTAACCAGCCTGCATTCTGCTCCTGTTGCTGTCTATCCTGACCTGTCCTCATTCTTATCCTACCACATTGGAATACAGCTCTCTAGAACCGTAAGTCAAAACAAAGGTTTTCATCTTTAAGGTGTTTTTGATTATTACTTTTTATTACAGCATTAAAAAAAATAGCTAATGCAGCAAGCAAAGATGGTCTTAATGGGCACCTGAGGGGAGTACTAAGAGAAGGGAGTTGGCACAGGGGCCTTATTGTCCAAATGTGTCATCATATCAGGGCAAACCTGTTAAGATATGGGAGGCCAGACAGCAGGGCAGTAGAGGAAACAGTATTATGTCCCTTGTCATCCAGGCTCATTCGCTATCAGCAGAGTTCCAAGGTTGCAGTGTCACCTGGACAACTTTCCCCTCTAAGGAAAGTTCTTCAAAGCAGATTGCCTAGGAAGATCAATATTTAATTTCTAACAAGTAATTTTCAGTGCAATCCTGGATGTGGCGGTGGTATGATCTTTCGTCTGTGACTGCCACAGACCTTTGCTCTGGTCCGTCACTAAGCACAGCTGACTTTATAATCATGCTCACAGGCACTCCATCCCATGGTAATGAACGGAAGTGGTGGTGTAGCTGTTGTCTAGAGGGTATGTGACAACATCTAGACACTGTGTCACGGCTCACTGGCATCTAGTGGGTGGAGCCCAGGGATCCTGCTTAGTATTTTATAATTCAGAACAATCCCGTAACAGAATTGCTCGGCCCAAATGTCCACAGTGCCCATGCAGAAACTCCCTGTTAATCGGTCTTGGCTCTTTGGTACTTAAACTTGACTCACAAATGATCCTTCTCCTTCCAGCCTCCCTCATAACAAATTGTTTGTTCAAGACACACCCATTCACACCTGTCACTTGAGATGGCATTGTCGGAATTCCCCAGCTCCGCCACCTGACACAAACACCTTTCCAGCTTTGGCCCCTGGTTCCACTCCTGTCTCAGAACTGCACTTTGTACCTGAGTCACTCTCCAAAGGACATGTGCATCAGAATCACTCTGGGAAGGGGGAGGGTGGGCGTCGCTGAGCTGAGGGGCAGAATTTCCAACTCCCTCCTATAGGGAGGGCATTGCTCTAGGTATGAGACTTTGACAAGCATCAACTCACGCCTGCTTGCCTGTGATCTGGTCCCCAGGAGGACTTTGTTCTTCATCTTTCCTCACATCTGATTTCTGCTTTCTGCAGCCAAACTATCGCCAAAGCCAAAGGGAGAAAAGGACCTGCCACTACCCTCTCTTAGCACTGAACGCTTCTTTCTCTTGGGCCACTTTTTTTCTTCGTTCAGAAACAATGACCCAAATCAGGCCTTATTAGTCAGAAGCACTCCAAAGGAACAGCCAAAGAGAACTTACTTAGTAACTGTAGCTATTTATACAAAAACATGGCCAGGATTAAGGGACAATGACTTGGGCGGAGAAGCACCCTGGAGTGACTGTCAGAGGTCCTGGCCACCCCAAGGGCTAGGGCCAACATAAAGAGGTGATAACCAGCTTCAAAAGAAGGTTATCTGACAGGAGCTATCCAGATGCCCCTCCAGGCTGTGCCGGGAAAACTGGCAGCCAAGGAGCTATCTGGAGCAGGCCCTCGGGCTCTGAGCACTGTGGAAGGACCATAGGACCCAAGAGGGCAAACACAGGGTCTAGCTAGGCCTCTCTTCCCACTTTGAAACCCCATTGGACTGAAGCCACATCAAAACTGCCCCCCGGGGATCTGAAAGGGCTAAGAGTATTGCTGCTCTTCCAGAGGACCTGGGTTCAATTCCCAGCACCCCCATGGACAGCTCATAACTGTCTGAAACTCCAGTTTCAGGGAAACATCTAATGCCTTCTTCTGGGCTCCACAGGAACCAGGAACAGACAAACAATTAGGCAAAACACCCAAATGGATGAAATAAGCAAATCTTTTATTTTTTTATTTTTAATTGCCCCTGATCCACAGCAGGGCCAGGGACTGTGTGACATGGTAGGCTGTTAATAAATATCTTGAAGGTGATTCAGGCACTGGCATGCATGTTTGGCAGTTATTTCCTAGATAATTCATGGAATTTATTCATGCAGAATATTAAGACTGTTCACAAAAGCCATAGGAAAGCACAATCAGGAGGCAGGCCACTCCATTCCCCAATGGACTGTCATTTTCTCGTGCACTTATGATTTTGTCCCTCAGAACAAAGAACACCAAGGAGGAATTTGTGGTGGTTTGAACAAAAATGGCCCCCAGAGATTCATAGGGAGTGGCATTTTTGAAGGTGTGGCCTTGTTAGAGGAAGTGTGTCACAGGGTGTGGGTTTTGAGATTACAGAAGCTCAAGCCTGCACAGTTTGGGGTCGGTCTAGTGATGTTATGCATTCAGATGCTAAATACGGGCTTCCAAGATTTGGTTGCCCTCCCTCCACAAACAGATCGTCCTGTAGAAGTGGAAAATGGCTACAGCTAATCACTGGGGGGAATAGAACTAGGCAGAGTTTGTGTGTGGCTGGGAGTCACAGGTAGGAACCAGAAGGAGGAGGAGGAGGAGGAGGAGGAGGAGGAGGAAGAGAGAGAGAGAGAGAGAGAGAGAGAGAGAGAGAGAGAGAGAGAAATAGGGAGAGAGGAGAGGAGAAGACAGAGAAAGGAAAGAAAAGAGAGGAGTGAGAGAAGTGAGAGAACAAAGGGGTGAGAGAGTGAGTTGTGGCTGAAAAGCACATTTTATGGTCTTTACTGTTGGTAGGTAACTGGGGAAGAGTTTAGTCTGAAGCCTAGAAGCTTGGGCCATTGCCTATGTGT
>NC_034590.1:54284583-54286618 GCF_900095145.1 Mus pahari | reverse complement strand
TCTCTCTCTCTCCTGCCTACAGATCCAGATGTAGAACTCTCAGCTACCTCTCTAGCACCATGTCTACCTGAATGCCACCATGCTTCCCATCATGACAATACTGGGCTAAAACTCTGAACTATAATCCAGTACAATTGAACGTTTCCTTTTGTAAGAGAGTCATAGTGTCTTTTCACAGCAATAAAACCCTAAGACAGAAGTCGTCACCAGGAGTTGGATATTGCTGTTATAGGCTGAACCATGCTTTTGTTTGGAGAAATATGGACTTTGGGATTTTGGATTAGAAAAGCAGTCTGAACACTTTAAGAGGGGCTTAATGGGTCATATTAGTAGGAACATGGAAGACGGTGGTGCTGAGGGAGATTTGGACTGGGTGGGGGTGGGGAGAGGTAGTTTTAGAGAAGACAAATTTTAGTGTGTGGCTTAAAGACCATTCATGTGATAATTTGGAAAGGATATGGCTGCTATTTGCTCTTGTCCAAATAATTCCATGAGGCTAAATTGAAGAGTTTTGGATTAATTACACGGGCAGAGGAAGTCTCACAACAGCCTGTCCCGTGTTATTAGTGCTCTCCCTTATGCAGATCTATAATGAGAAGGAGCAAGCTATGCAAGGAAAAATACAAAACATACATTTTGAGGAGAAGAGCACCAGGAAGTGGAATGGAGCTAAGTCCTGAGTTTAAGGAGATAAACAGATTAAAGAAAAGCCTGATGTTAAGTAAAAATAAAGGGAGAGGTGACCTCAGGAAAAGACCCCACTCAGCTAAGCTTCCACCTTGTAAAAAGGAATTATAGAGAAGCTTAGAGCTAGGCATGAATGGCCCACACCTTTAATCCCAGCACTTCAGAAGCAGAGGCAGGGGCAGGACAGGGAGGGGCAGAAGCAGGGGCAGGACTCTGGAGGGGCAGGGGCAGAGGCAGTGGTAGGCAGATCCCTGAGTTTGAGGCCAGCCTGGTCTACAGAGTGAATTCCTATACAGCTAAGCTTCAGCAGTGAAGGAAATCATCAAATACAGAAAGCTATTAAAAATGTATTTGAATGAGGGAGCCAAATTCCAGTCCAAAATGCAGCAAAATTTGTCAGCTTCAGCCACGTGGTTATGGCTTTAGAGTCAAAGATATGAGAAAGGTGTTATGGAATTTCCCTCCATGACTAAGGAAACCTACTGAAGCCAGGTATGCAGCAGGGTTGTCCCAGTATGGAGGCCTAGAGAAGTCATTGTGTGAAGCTGTGGTGATTGATGCCTGGATTGCCTTGGAGAGCCCAAGATGTTAGAGATGCCAGAGCCATGGGATACTTGCCAAGGAAGTTGCTAACAGGGAGTGGAACAAGCCTAAGAGAAAGAAGTGTGTTGCAGCCAACAAAGCTGAAAGGAGTTGGGTATCTGAACAGCCCTTTGACATCAGTTGACTGATCTAGTCAGGAACGAGACATGTGTCATGCCTGCCTTCTGTGATCGGGACTCTGGTTCACTAGGCACCTCTAGGCCTTGACTGTGCATTCTTGAGTGGGAAGGGAGACATTTTTCTTCAATTATGGATTGGACTATGCTTTTATAGATACGACCTGGACATGCCTAGAAATGGCTACCTCCAAAGGACTCAGGAGTGTGTGTGCATGTGCATGCATGCGTGTGCATGCATGCGTGTGTGTGTGTGTGTGTGTGTGTACAGGGTGGTGGTATGTAGGATACAGTCCTCCTGAAGGGGTGAAGGGGACCAGACGTATGGGCACAGCTTTGCACAGAGCTATCTGGCCAGCAGAGATCTTCCAATTGATTCTAGAGATGACACATGCTAACTTCTGAACACTGAGCAGGTGGAGTGATATGGCCAGCATGGAGGGGCCACCTCATTAGTTGGAGGAGCTTGTAGTGGCCCATCACAGGAACTTGGGACCTTGCAGGGCCTTCCTGATAGCCTCCACACTTACTTCCAGAAATAGGACAGGCCTTCAGTACATTTGTTTCTTGCCTGTAGTCTCTGCTTGAGGCCGCTTCCCCATCCTGGTGGACATGCGGTGTTCTGTATC
>NC_034590.1:54279038-54283973 GCF_900095145.1 Mus pahari | reverse complement strand
CTCCAGAAGAGGGCGTCAGGTCTTGTTACAGATGGTTATGAGCCACCATGTGGTTGCTGGGATTTGAACTCAGGACCTTTGGAAGAGCAGTCAGGTGCTCTTACCCACTGAGCCATCTCACCAGCCCCCACACCAGGTTTTAAACACTATAAAAATACTGTTCAATCTCAGTCAAGCCACAGAAATGCTTATGTCCCTCATCTGTAATTTCCTTGAATTCACCTGCCTGTACCTTGAGTTTCTTCACAACATAGCGCACACAAGGTGTTATACTTATGAAGTAGTATTTACCAAGGTCCAGCCAGTCAAGAAAATAAATGGCTACAACATGTAGTGAGAATGTGAGAATCCTTTTTCCTTACTTATAACTTTTTAACAAATCAGAGACAACCCTGCCCCTCCCCATTCTCTATGGTCTTCATGTCACAGCAAAAAGCTCCTTAAGCTATTTCCACTCATGACACTTTTCCACATGAGATATTTATACATGACCCTGGAGATACAGGTATACAAAATAGGCACATAAATCATACATGTACTCAATCACATTAGCATAAAAACAGTACAACAGAATGCTTGGGACTGTCTCAGAAGTCTTTGGAAATTGTTCTAATCCCAAGACAGAATTCATTTAATATTTTTTAAAAATGGATTTCAAGTCAACAACTCCAATAGCATGTTTTTATAATCAAATATTCGACCATGATACACCCCAAATATATGTATATATCACACACACACACACACACACACACACACACACACATATATATATATATATGATACATGCAGAGGAATGGCAACTAGAAAATACTAAAAGCTTTTGTTCTTTGTAATTAAAACATTATGTTTCCTTAGGATCAGAAAACCCCACATGTACAACATATGTGCAACTAAAACAAAATACTTTACATACATAGCAGTTTCTATGTGAGCTAAGGTACTTGAGGTGTCGTTCTTGGTGTTGTATTGTTTGGTGGCACACCCAGTGCAAAGTGTTCCAGTTGTGTGTTCAGAACCAAGGCTGTGACACTGGGAGAGGCAGCGTGGGTAAGTCCTGCCAGGAACACGTAGGGTTCATTACTTTTTGATTGCTATGCAGTTGGGAGCTTTTGGTATTGGCCACACATTGTAACCCCCACATTTAGTTATAGGTCCTATATGGAGGCTCAATCCACAGTTGAAGAAGCTGTGATGTCTGATGGGGTGTGAACCTCTGGAATTGAGTCAAATTGCTCCAACTGGCAGTTGTCTTCACTCTGGAACAACTGAGAGGAGGGGCAGGGGGGCAGCTGGGTAGCTTCCACTGAGAGGAGCTGAGCTCTAGGAACCATAGGTACTGCAGGACTGGGCCGGGACTGATGAGTTCCGAAGTAGAAGTGGGACTCAGGTGCCACAGAGAGGCAAGGGACACCTCCTTAGAGGCTGAAGTTTAGGGGTGTGGGCTATTGTCACTCAGTTGAGGCCCACAGAGACAAGGGGGTAGGTGATGGTGAGCTCTTAGTTAAAGCAGTAGTAGCCGCCTTCTAAACAGCCAGGAGCCTTCTAACACAGGAGTGCCATTGTTGACAGTAAATGGCCAACACGAATAAGATTTGTTGCTACAGAAAGAACGCTATTTGGTGAAGCCTAAGTAGATCTGATCTATTCTATCCCAGGTAGTGCCTTGTGTCAAATTCAGGAATCAGTTATGAAGCTTTCCTGGGATATAGAATCCACCAGTGGTCATGGAGATGAACAGCCTAGGTGGGGGAATTTTAAGGGCTATTCTTCCAAACAGGAAGAGGAAGTGGGAATCTTGTTATCTCCTCTCAGTGAAAAGGAAGATTCGGAGAAGAATGGCTCGGAAATACCCAGCCTGCTTTTTCCAGCCTTAGTTGCAGGCTGTGGTGGGGTAGGTGTGCAGAGGAGTAGGGGGGAGCTGCAGAGGAGTAGGGGTGGTTTCCCCTCTTCCCCAAGATTAGAGTTAAGACTCTGGGTTGGAGCTGACTGAAGCCTTTTGCCATTCTGTGGAGGAACCACCCAGAGACCAAATCACTGCCACGAAGAGAAGGCCCGAGTTAGAACTCCCTCAGTACGTAGGGGATCAGGAGAACCAGGGACCTGCCACAGTGAGGGAGAATGCGACCCCACCACCCACAGAGGGCACGAGGAAGGGGAGGTGGAAAGTATGTCAGACGGACAAAGGTGAGTCCCAACACTACTGGGAAACACTCGAGCCAAGCCAAGCCTTGTTGGTAGCCCCTGGAGCCCCTCTGTTTCCTTCTGTTTGTGTTAGGAAAGCCCAGGCAGCTGGGGTTGCATGGCCAGAGCTCAGCCCGTCGTCGTCTGTAGGAAGCACTGCTATCACAGGGAGTGTACAGGGAGTGTGGGTAATTTCCTCCCGGAAGTGCTGACTGAAGAGCCACTTCCGAGAGAAATGCTGTCTGCCTGTGCATGCCTCCCTCCTTGTCTCTGACCCACCATACCCCACAGCGTTCTGACGACCCTGCTGGCCAGTAGCTCTGCACACAGGTGGCATGGCTCTGTCACAGACACCTGTTGCCTTTACATCTCTCCCCTCAGCTCCTAGAAGGGCTTCGCCATGGAGGGTGGGGCTAGGAGCCCTGCTTTGGGAACTTAGCGTGGTTGGATGTGAATCTGCACTGTTGCCAGTCACCAGGCCAAGTGTGGGCTGAGGCTGTGCTTGGCTGCTCCCCTCCCAACCATGCATCCTGCATCTTCTTTTTACCCATTTGGTACATTAAGACTACAGACTTTGACTCACGAGTTAGGATGGGCGAGTGAGGTGCGCACAGGGGCCTTCTTCCTCCCTAGAACAGAAACAAGGTTGAACACATTCTTTAACCAGTCTGTGTCTTGGGATTTCTAGCTATCAGCACAGCTGGACTGGGAAGTTTAGTGACATTAGAAATGGGGGTAGCGGGCTGGAGAGATGGCTCAGTGGGTAAGAGCACCCGACTGCTCTTCCAAAGGTCCGGAGTTCAAATCCCAGCAACCACATGGTGGCTCACAACCATCTGTAATGAGATCTGACTCCCTCTTCTGGAGTGTTTGAAGACAGCTACAGTGTACTTACATATAATAAATAAATAAATAAATCTTTAAAAAAAAAAAAAAAGAAATGGGGGTAGGGAGTGTCCTGTGGAGTGCTTAGATGGTAGGAACTCATTATCTTGACATGGCTAGCATTACTAAAGGCTAAATCCTGAAGGAGTAAGTACACGTGGCATGGGTATGTATGTTCCTGCTTCCAAAGGGGTCTCTAGAATGCGTGTGGGAGAACACCAGTGTGCATCCTCTTTGTCTCCAGTGCTCTGTGAGACAGCCTCTCTCCCTTATGATCCATGAGTCCTAAGACCCAGCAGGAAAGTGATTAACACTCACTCAGTGCTAAGCTAAGCAGAAGGGTGTTCTGTGCTTCCCAAGGGCAGTAGGATTTGAGAAGTGCGCCTTTCCTGTGCAAGAAGAGCGGCACAGGACACTCCCACAGGAGAATGACAGCTGTCTCACTGATGCTATTCATCTGCTATCACATGACATCCACCTCTTCCAAAGGTCACCTGGTGCTTTCCAGGACGTTCCCTGAGCATGCTAGCAGGGGGCCCCTAGGAGCTCAGTGGAGGTGCACTCTGCAGAAGCTGGAGGCATCTTCGCTCTTTTTTTTTTTTAATTATTATTTTCTTTTCTTTTTTTTTTTTTTTTTCATTGAGGAGCAAAGCATTTCATGTTCTGTATTTCCTATCTCATTTCCAACTACATAGCTTCAAAATGTGTCCAGTTCATTAGCACCAATCCCAGAAAACCTACTCTAATGCCCCCACTATGACTCCAGAATGCTTCAGGTCTGGGTTAAGAGCTAGCAGTCAATTGATAGTGCATGTCCCCCTTTAAGCCCACAGAAAAATACCTGTATTCCAAAGATTAAGGACCCACTTGAGCTGCACATGCTTGCAGCACAGAGCTCAAGGACCTCCACCTCCATCTTTCTCCACAAGTCTCTAGACCAGCCTTCCCTCCAAGTACTCAGTGAGATGTCCGGAGAAGCCATGGTAGGNATACTGAAGCTTCAATTCAATACTAAGAGAAGACAACGCCTCCCCTGTATGTACAAATATCTAGGTTACCACACGGGCGGGAAGTGGGGCTGTCAAGAGGGCAGGAGTACTTAATCTCCTTTTACATATTAAAGAGCTGGGCCAGAAAATCTGATGCCAGGAGATAAAAATAAATGACAATTATTTACTTCTAATAGTCACCTGATCATTTGATACATTAAGATGATTTTATTCTTGGCTTCAAAAATATAGTTTTAGGAAAATGTCTCCACATGACTGAAAATGAGTCAACGGGCAGCTGAGTCTGCTGAGCAAGCCCCAGCTGCGGCCAGCCAGCTTTACACACTTTAAGGTGTACTGGCACATGCAGTGTCATGTACCAACCATTTCAGCCCTCTGGAGCCAGAGGCAGTCCCCGACCAAAGCAAGGACGAAAACCAAACTCACAAGAAGGCCCTTAGATTCTCTAGAAGAGACCATTATGTTGCTAGAAGCAGAAGGCTTCGGCTCAAACTGCTTTAGGCAAGACAGTTGGAAAACAAGTGGTCCTTCCTCANTGGTGAGGAGCTGGGGATGGCTACTGTTCTCCTTTAAATGACTCAGCCTCTCTGAATGGAGTCATTTAAAAGACAGCCTTCAGTCCTTGAAGTCGGAGTGTGCTGGTGCAATGAGCTCCAAGGATGACTCCTTTCTTGCAGTTAGAAGAGTGTCTCCACCGAGCAGTGCCGGGTTCCCTCCAGCACACCTGCTCTTCAGGCTTCAGGGTACTCTTTATAGCCAACTTCATATCCTCCATCCTCCTCACTGAACTCAGAAGACAGGAGAATCACAGAAAGGACAAGGACTCTGCAGCAACCTTTTAATCCAGTCAGGATCT
>NC_034590.1:54245461-54279027 GCF_900095145.1 Mus pahari | reverse complement strand
ACATAGTGGAGCAAGTGTCCTTATTACCAGTTGGAAGATTCCTGCTGCTCTCCCTTTGTATCCATGGAAGGCCTACCCCGCAGCACCTCCCAGGTTCTCACACAGCTGCTGAGGAGAGTCTGTCTGAAAGGAGACAGATCTGAAAGGCAGATCCCAGGTGGACTCTCCTTGGTCTCCCTCTCCTTTTTAGGCCAGGGGATGGGTCACAACCACATCACAAGATGGTGGCATCTATATCCTGTATCTGATCTAGACACAGAGTCTCTTGGCTTTTAGGTGATGTGAATGGCTGGGGCTAGGACTTCATTGTGGAGTTAGTCTGGTTCGTGTTCTCTTTTTCTAGGGTAGACTCAGGATGTGAGGCAGCCCACCATATAAGGCACATAATGGTACCCTATCATCATTAAAGGTGTAGATGTGTGTATGAGATCCATCGGCAGCCTGCTGAATTTAATGCCCCTAATTCCTGTCTGGTGACAGTTGGACAAGGTTTGTATGTATGCACTCCTGGAAAGTCACCAACAGGGTGGCAGAGTCAAAGAAACCTTGGGGACCTTCCTATCAGGATGTCAGATTTCAGATTTCAGATATGCTCCAGGCACATAGGGGCTCTCCAGTCTCTCCCAGGAGCTCCTGCCTGCTCTGGGGTGGGAGCTGATTTTACCTTCCTGTCACCAGCAACTTTTTCTTCCACATTATAGTTTTTTTTAAAAGAAAATATGGGGTGGCTGAAAGTTGGCCAGAGGCTATCAGGAGGAAATCAACTCCACCGTTTTCCCATTTTAGCACCAGAAGTCATCCCTCAGGTTACCATATGGTACAGGGTAGAGGTGGCTTACATTTATACCAGAAACAAGGGGGACAAGGTCTGAGTCCCCTGGCTAAATCCTCTGGGAAACCTGGAAGGCACTACAGGGCATCAGGATAAGTAACCAGGAGGTTGAACCAAAATGCACTTAGAGGAGGCTGGAAGACCTGCAGCCAGTGCCAAGGCCCAGGACAGTGATGCCATAGCTCTTTCCTCTACTGCAGAGGGATGTGTGTGTGTGCGTGTGTGTGTATGTGTGTGTGTGTGTGTATGTGTGTGTGTCGTTTTCCCTCCAGTCCTTTGCCAGTTAACTGGCTATTGGTTATCCCCAGTGCACCCCACTCTAATTCCTAAGAAATCCTGCCAGGCTGTTTGGTCTGTGACACAGTCACATGACTCAAAAACATGAGCGTTCCAGAGCCAGTACACTAGTGTTCTAAGTCACAGAGATTGTAGAGGGTCAGTGGGTTCCTTCGGAAAGCCAGGGTTGGCACAAACAGCCTGGCTTCCTTGCCTGTGAGAGTTATCAATCAGACATTGTGACATATCTGCCTGAAGGCTGGCTGGCACTGTGTTGGCCTGTGTCTGCCGGCCAGCCGCTCTGAGCCGTGCCTCTTTTCTCTCCATACCACACCAACAGTGTCCTATCTGTCCTATTCTAATGTGTAGGTGTCAGTGACCAGTCCTTACCAAGCAGCCAGCACTGTTTAGTTATAGGCTCGAGACTATTTCATCATTTTAACTTATAATGATTTTTGCTGATATGCAAAGTAATATACCTTTGGTGTGCAAAAAAAAAAAAAACCAAAAAAAACCAAAAAAAAACCAAAGCAGAACTTCATGGCAAGTGATATGAAAAGAGAAAGTGATCCCTGAAGCTTACAGAGCTGATAAATTCAACAGATTCAGGACGCCTTCAGATGGTCTTAGCATTGTTCTTAATGTACACATAAGTACACAATGCAGACAAATTCAGTAGAACACTGTGGTGTGGCTGGCTTGATTGTTTTTTTTTTTTAGATCCTCATACATCCTCAAATTCTCTAGTATTAACTGTGGGGAAACCTTGCTAATTAAGGTCTAAGTCTACCGTGACCAGATAGCTTCTCTGAGCACAGGGCAAAAGGAGGACTCCCTTTGCCAGCAGAGCTTCCCCTTCTCTCAGAACCCTCACACCCTCTACCTGGGGAAGGTCTAGTAGCTCCTGGCAGACAGCCCGGTTCAACTTCCTCTTTTCCTCTTCTTCCCCACCCCACCTCCCCCTAAGAACCCGCCCAGCAAGTACCTGGGATTCCTGGCATGCTTCTCCATGCAAATAAGGTATTCACAGAACTCTAACCAATGATTTGCATTTACTCTGAAAACTCCTCCCCACCCTCCAAGGTCCATATATACCCCTGCTCACCCCAAGGAAAGTGTATCCGAATAAGCCCACTCTGAATCAAAGTTAGGCACACAAGCTAAGATCATCTAAGAGAGCCTTTTCACAGAAGATCATCAGAGAAGGCCTTTGCCTAAAAGAACTATGGCACCCCCAAACACATACCACAGTTAAGGAAAAAAAAAATCTCCAGTTTTTCAAAGGAACATCAGTGATTTACTATGTTCACTGAGGTAGTGTTCCACCATTAGGGCAAATGTGTAGCCTTATGTGTAGCCTTGGTAGGGCATCTTTGATCCCCCTGTGAACTGCTAAACAGATCGTCAAGCCAAAGTGTATGGTCATTTTCCACTCCAGTACATATTGTTGAACAAGATAGGGCTGACACAGGCAAATGCACCTAGATGTACATGCTCACTCACCCCAAACACATACTTATAATTTAAAAATAAATCTTAGAAAAAAAGCAAACCTGATAACAGAGATTCTGGGTAAGGTTCGTCAAGAGACAGAGGGAACCTGGGGCTTTGATGGCTGTAGTGTCATTGTATCAGCTGGGAACAGGCTCTCCAAGTGGCTTTTCTGTTTTGTTTTGTTGCTGGTTTCTAGCATCTGGGTCTGGCCTCCAAATTATGGGATCCTTGTCTCAGGCCCTAAGTACTGAGATCATAGGCATGTGCCACCAGCACACCAGGCTTCTTGAAGCTCCTTACCTGGGGTTTCTGTTATCTGCAGCACAAAGGCATCTATCTACTCCACCACTTACAGGCTGCAGAGCCCCCAGTGGGGGATACACCATCTCTGGGAGCTTTAGAGTCCTCCACTGAGGGGTCAGGTCATAGCTGTCCACCTGAACTGCAAAGCAGCCACCTGTGGAGTTTTACTCCCTTGATATCCAAGCTACACCTCAAACTCATTAAGTCAGAGATTCTGGTGTCTCAGTCACTTTTAAAGATGCTGGCAGGATCTCAGGTTTTGGCAGCAGTGCAGCTGGTGAAAGGCTGGGGTGCAGGTGAGGATGAAGTAAACAGGTTGGCGGTGTGCCGCACTGCCCCCCCCCCCCCAAAAAAAAAAAGTGGCAGGGTGAGTAATTCCCGGACAAGCTTCAGATGGGCAGTCAAGGAGACTAGGCCTAAATTTCTGTTTCCAAGACCTGGGCAATTCCAGGCAAGTCCAGGTCTCAGAAGCCGCCCTGCCACCTGGCCGGAGGTAAGTCAGCAGCAGTTTCCAGACTTCCTCAGCAACAGTTTCCAGACCCCCCCCCCCGCCAGTTTTCAGCCCCCACACTCCAGTAATGGAATGTCCACAGAGATGGACCCAGCAGATTAACATAGGGGTCACCTGCCCTGGAATTCCCTAATGTGCTTTAAATCAGGCCTGCAAGCTCATTTGGATGTCTCTCTATCTTGGTGATGGGGAGACCCCAGCATGCTGAACTTCTGCAGAATAAAACACTTTGCATTTATATACTATTTGTGTCTGGGGTGTTTGTCATTCTTCCGCGAATCATGGACCACAATAGTGAACCCTTATACTTTGAAACAGAAACTGGGGTACTTATCGTCTGCAATCTCAGACACAAGGCTACTTTTCTCGTTTTTTAAAGAAATATTTGGTCAGGGAGCACATCTTTTCTGCATCAAACTCCATCCCACACGACAAATTCTATTTATTTTGAAGGGCTAAAGGATGACAGTAAAACTCCACAGCTTTTGGAAGCAGTACAATAAATTCTCCTCGAGCCTGCATCTACAGGGAAGTTGCTTTCAGAGCCACCACACACACACACACACACACACACACACACACACACACACACACACACACATAAGGGCAGCTTCTAAAACATCCCATGCATTTCCAGTGACCCCATGGGATACACATACCAGCTTTATGGGAGAAAAGAGAAGCAGGGGTTTCAGGGAGGGAAGAGGAGTGGGGGGAAGGAGGGGAGGGAACACAACTAGACACTTTAGAAGGCTGTTTCTTTTTTGAATTAGGGCAAATAAAAAAGGAAGTATCTAAATCTGATGTTCAAACAACCCTTTCCAGTTTGATCTAGTCTTTTCTCCTTAAAAAAAAAAAAAAAGCGACCCAGATCTGAGAGCTGTGGACACTCAGTTCCTCCCTTGGCTACTGGACTTAAAAGACAGGTGAACTCTTCCTCCATCTGCCCCGCTTCATCCAGAAATTTCATTTTTTTCCCCAAAATAATACTTTTATTGATTTTTTTTCACGTCATACAACCGATCAGTTACACTCATCTCCCAGTCCTTCCATATCTAGCCCTCTGGCCCTGTGACTTTGATTCCAACAAAATAAAAACCAACAAGCAGAAGCAAATGCAATCTGTGTCGCCCAGACTTACTGAAGCACGGTTCAATTCCCAGGGGAGGCCCCTAAAAACCACTGAGTCCTTCTTTACCTGCCAGAAGACATCAGTTGTGGAGACTTACACTTTAGCATCCTTATCACAATTTTTAAAGAGCTCTCTTTGATGGCTTCCTTTTTGTTGGGGAGGGGGGTTGTCACAGAAGTCATCTATGCCCCTTTTCCTCAATTGTGCATCTGCCAAAGTGACTTCCTTTATAGTCAGCTGGAGCTCAGAACATGGGCTTCCTCATGGTTTCTGGTGACAGCACAGACCACAAACAGGGCACCTGCCTGCAGTAGGATCAAGAACCCAAGCAAAGCCCTCTGAGGCAGCCCCAGCATGTGGACATCAACATGTCTTCAGGTGGCACCACAGACCACTCACATCAGTATGGCCCCCGGTGGCAGCATGGCTTCAGGCTACAGCAGAGACTATGGACATGTGAATGGCCTTGGGAAGTTAATACTGGCAACTGACATCAACACAGACCCCGGCTGCTTGAGGATCACAGACCCAGACTTGGCTGGCCCTTGGTGGTGGCAGGGACCCTGACATCACCAGAGTTTCTGGTGGCAGCACAGGCTACTCGCATCCTTATCCCCCAAGCCCCTGGGGCAGGACAACCATCTAGACAGCTCCTGCCCACATGAGGACCACTGACCCACAGAGGGCTCTCAGTAGCACCATGGACCAAGGTGGTTGGTTCTCCAAGGAGGCCCAGTCCTCATCATTCCCAAAGCCAGGGGTATCTCAAGGCCAAGTAGAACGTTTCAGAGGCGGAGTCTGCATCAGCTCCAGGCTGTTGCACCCCACCCCACCCCACCACATTGGGCAATGAGCTGTCCCACTGTCAGCCTCAGCCATTTCTCACATCTATTACCGCCATCATGCCTCCAGTTCTGCCTCCTCCACCATGTAAGCACTGTTCTATTCTTTCAGCTTTCCCCCCTTTCCATCACACATCTGTTCATTGGCACACATGGGTCCTGCGCATCCTCATGGGCCCTGCGCATCCTCATGGGCCCTGCGCATCCTCAAGAGGTCAGAAGCGGGCCATTTGAAGGCGGATGCTCCTTTTCAAATTAAATTTTTGTTGTTGCTGTTAAATTTTGTCCTTTCACCTTTAACTTGAGAATCCCAGTCCTACAAAAAACAGAGCACATATCTGAAAGGCTTGAGCATCTTTGAATCTAGTGTAAAGGGGAAGAATACCCAAATAATGCTTAGCCAAATCCTACTTATTATTAAGGAATGATCACTGCCAATGATTACTGCAGGATGAAAAATGTGTGTTTTCCTCTGTAAATCACAAGGTAAATACAAAAACACATGCTGCGTCCTGTCTCTCCAACCTGGGTGTGAACACCCCCAGGGCCACTCTTTAGACAGCTCCATTTCACTTGGGAATTCCAGGAGGGGCTGAAGATTTGCCTTGACCAGCTTTCAGGTGACCAGTTGATGTTGCTGGTCCAGGGCACCACTCTGAGGACCACTGCCTCACAATGTGTCTTACTACAAAGTGGGTTTCTTTTGCTCAGTCTAGCACTCTGGGATGGGCACACACAGTATGTCATGCATCTTCCTCTGACTGACCTTTGCCTTAATGCTTTTCAAAACTGGTCTCTCCTGATCCCTCAGTGTGAGCGATCTTCTGTGGCTGAAGGACCTGTGTGTCCTGAGTGTGGAACGATCACACCTACACTACTTCCTGTACTGCAGTTCCTCAACTCTTTCTTGAAATGAAAAGTGTGGGGCTGTTTTCTAGATCTCACTCACTGCCCTTTAGGACACCGGAGAGGGGAAAACTATAAGCTACCATACATACAGCCTGAATGTGGGATGCGTAAGTTGTCTCCCTGACTCCCTTGCTAATGGCTCTGGTGTAATCTGGCCTCACACTCTATCTTCTATCTACTTTCTTGACATTAGCAGGAATCCTTTAAGGAGCACTGGTTGCCTTGACCTATGAAATGGGGAGAGGATAGTCCAAGGCGAGCCCTTCCAGACCTCAGCCATCTGTGATGTATTTGTCAATTCCAAGTGTGCAAAACAGGTAAGGCTAGCAGATTAGAAGTTCTAGTCTGGTTGTGTTGTCATGGGTACTTATGTGTAGTCACTGGCCAGACCAGGGTTGTGCCTAACCATGTTGGGCCACTGTAGCTCCAGTTTACAGTGGACTGCTTTCTCCAAGGCTCTCTTGCTCATGGAAAGGAGAGGCAGACCCTGGTGGCAGAGGTTCCACAGCCACTGAGTGCCTGGCTGAGCACATCCTTGCCTCCTTACCAGGTCCCAATTATGTCTATTCCTATTTTAATAGCTCTGAGGGCCAACTGATTATATGTGCCAACATACAACAGAAGCCACCTTCCCAGCCCTTTCCTCTTCAGTGCTAGACACCCTCCTAGGGTCGCTGAAGAAGGGCACTCACCAAGGCTCCATAAGGCTCCATCCAAAGAGCAGGCCCCTTCTGGCCTCCCAGGAAGAGTGGAGCTGGGAGGGTTTGCCGACTCCTCCCACAGGGAAGTCCCAGAGCCTGGTCCCTCCTAGCCTTCCTCTCCTGTTGCTTATACTTGGGACTAGTGTAGCAAGTCTGGCCTCACGTCTACACCACTGCTTCTGACCCGTGTCTTCTCTTCGGAACTGTCTCTAAGGTCCTCTTACTATTTGGAAGGGGAGGCAGGTTCTGCAGCAACCACGGCAGGCAGGCCAGGAGCAGACCTGCTTTTGTGTTTTCTCAGGCTGGCCTTCCGTGCTGCCACTGAAGACTCTTCACAAACGACTCTGAGAAAGTAGTACTAACAGAACTTCTCCGATGGCCATGCAAGCTTCTTGGTTTGCTTTCAGTGACTTTACAGGTTGGGGCTAGGATCTGGGAATAGTATATGGGTCACACAGTAAGACAGTCTTGCTCTACAGTCACAAAAGGGGAGAGTGTTTTAAGACTGGGGCCCACAAGGGAGTTAATACAGCTGGGGAGGTTAGGTGGCAACTCAGCCCCATCCCTGCTCATGTCCCTCTGTGACAGTGTTGCCCATTAGTGTCCTTCTCTAATAAGGGGAAAGAAAAGCAGCCATCTACCATCCTGAGAGCCCCACTCCTGTGCTCAGTGGAACTGCAGAGGGAGCCCCAAAGCGTTCTGGGTTAGCCTCTCTTACATATATTGATCAAGTGTGGATGACACTGCTGAATGATGGTATCTACATCTGCTATCAGTCATGAGCTAGCTTTTCTTATCATCCCAGTGTTTAAGTAAACCCATACGTGACACTACGTTCCTACCCTAGTTCAAATACCATTATCTGTTAAATTTAAACAGACCGCGAGTTACCTAGGAGTGCTTCTCTAAAGTCTGGGTCAATTAGACCAGCTATGCCAAGGGTCTGAAGATTAAAGATAAAGTGTCCACAACCCCTATTAAGAGTGACACAGATTATTAAGGATACCCATTAAAGGTATTTCAATAATGTTACTTGTGATAATTATATGATAAAAATCCCTCATGTGACTATAACATTATTATGCAGTATCAGAAACTACAGACCTGATTTTGACCACATTTCATTTGTCCCTTGAATGGGAATATCTAAACAACAGGAAAACCATTTACAACACTGGCAGTGGTCCAGGCACGTTGGCTTTTAGCTCTTCGGTGTGTTTAAGAAGGAATGGCAAAGACAAGCACAGAAACTCCTCTCTGTTTTTAATAGAAAGGTCCAGGGCATAATGCTCAAGGACACTAATTTAGGAAGGAGCGGGCACTCTGTAAAGGAGCAGGAACACAGGCTGTCGTGGGCTGTTGTCGCTAGCTAACACTGCAAGTGACTGGCACTTTTGAAGAAGCAGCTGCTCTCTAAGTGTTTTCTCCAAATGACTGAGGACTAAGCCAGTAACTCAGGTGAAGTTCACAGGAGGACAACCTTGGCACGTGACACTAGCCAATGCGAGTCGAGCAGCCACTCAGGTCCTAGAGATGAAGCCCGCCTATGGTGTCTGCCCAGCAGTGCTTAGTACCAAGGGCAGCCTTGACCTCAGCACAAACCTAACTGCTGAGAGTTGTGATAATAACTCTTCATAATGTAATCAACTCTAACTGTGAAACAGAATTAACTAAAGAAACAGTTTGAAAGTATGTTCTCTGATGCCTTTAAAATATATAGGACATGTTTATTACTGAAAGTGAATCCACCCACCAAAGTGAGATTTTCCCGGATTAGACCCTTGATAATACTTGTTAATTCATAAAAAGGAAAGGCCCCACCACCAACAGTAGTGACTTCTTTTTAGCTACTTGTTTTTGCTGAGGGTTCTCTGCTTTTCAGCGTGTTCTACAATCTTTTCTTCCACATAGAGGCCCTTCCGCTTCCGCACGGCATTCATGTACTTCCGGGCCTGGTTCTCGGAATCCGCCTTCTCCCCGAAGTGCAGGTACTCCTCCTCCGTGGTCGGCACCCAGAATGGGTCGCTGGGAATGACCTTGTAAGAGGTGACAGGATGGGCTAGGTGAGGTGGATGTTAAATTTCATCAGTCTTTGGCTAATGAAACAAGTCCAGAAATGAACATTTAATCTTCCTAGGAATGATAATACACAAACATGAAGACTCAAGGGGGCTGTGAAAAATGGTGCCCATTCAACAGTCTTGGAACATGTGTCACTCTGAGTTCTTAGGGAAACACTCCACAAGCATGAACGAAATGGTTCCATCTTTAATGAAAATGAGAAAGCTATCTGACTGATGCCTTCACTAACTTTCCCTTTGTCTCTAATAATGATCAACTTATGCGAACATGGTCTTGCTTATTGTTTTTGTGATAGCTCATGTAGCCCATGATGGATCAGAAATCACTCAGTAGTTGAAGATGACTTCTGACTCTCCTGCCTCTACCTGCTAGGTGCTGTGGTTACCAGTGTGTTACCACGTCTGGTTTATATGTACTGAGGGCTAGTGAAGGCACCCAAGAGAGCTGTTGTCCACACGGACACACACACACATGCATATGAGCACACATACACACACACACATACACATGACACACGCATGCATCCAGTCATACATGTACATACAAGTATGTATACACACACATGTGTGCACATGTGCGTGTACACACACACACACACACACACACACACACACTCATACACAGGACTTTGTGTGTAATGGGTCCTATCATGCTGGGACCTCTGCTAAAGACATCTGAGGTCGGCTCAGTTTTTCTCCTTACATGATTCCAGGGCTGCTGTTTGTATGCACTATATCCCTTGGAAACTCCCTGAGGGTCTAGGCTGTAATATCTCAAGCTGTGTGCTGAGATCTAACCCGAGTAGGGTCTCTGCCTTCACATTCACCACTCCCATACCTGTGTGGTCATCCTGAAGCTACCTGCATCAATATGCCAAAGACACTCCAACACAGGGGAGATGGAGTAAGGGAAGCCCAGCCCACTCTGGCTGTCTAGTTTGGAAGTATAGAAAGGTCTCGCTACACTGTAGAGCAGGAACTGTCATCAGGTTAGATGGAAGGGTCCTTCTTCCTCATTCATTCACACTGAACCTGACTGCCCAGAGCTCACTCCTCAGATCAGTTTTTCCAAATCAAGAGCGCGAGGAGTATACCACCTTTCAGCTAACAGGAGGGTGCCCAAGCGAGCTGCTGCCCACACAGACACACGTGCGTGGAAACACATGCACATGAGCACACACACACACACACACACACACACACACACACACACACACACAGCTCTAGAGGAGAAGGCTTAGGGGTTCCATGTCTTTGGGTCCAGCAGGTGGGAATCACCACACCCAAAATAACCTCTTGGAGCTCTTCTGTCCACCTGCCTCAGCCTCAGGTCTCCCCAGGTCACTTCAGGATGAAGAGGGGTTGGGCTGACACGTGTGCGCAGCACCGTTGGCTGAGAAGGCTTTCTCTGCCGTGTCTGTTATTAGCTCCGTTTCCCCCCTTCTTCAAGCAAGGGTAAAACTTAGAAAGAAATTATGAGATCGCTGACTTCAAAGGTTTCCTCGTGGAAAATGCCTGTAATTTCATTTCCTCTATTTTCTGAAGCACTTTCTCTCAAAAGCTCTTGATTGAAAATTATATGGTATGCCCGAACACAAATGAAAAAAAATACTTGGAGTGAGAAGGCAGATCTCAACAACCATGTTATTTCTAAACCTCGCTGGGGGTGGGGGTACCAGATCAGTGACATTTAATTATGATGCAGTTTTAAAGACTTTCAAAGATTTGAAGCTTTTGGAAATAGGACCACGGCAAGTGGCAAGATAAGGACAGAAAGAAGGCATTACAACCAGGACAGAAGTTTTCTTGACAAAAATTCCCTCTAAAATTATTTATTGTCTTTTTTTTTTTTTAATAACTGTCTGCAGATGCAACAGACACTAGAGTTTTTTACACATTACTAAGTGTGTAAGTTCAACTCAGGCTCAAAAAAAAAAAAAAAAGATTCTGAGACGCAAAGTATAGTAAGCTTACCATGGCTCCTGTGCAAGCGTTTACCTACAGTAAACCTTGCTGTTTTTGCATGTGCCTACTCTCCTGATTCAGATGGGTACATGGCCACATGCGTTTTGGGGGAACAGAGGTACTTCTATAAGAGCTAGCCACACCCCCAAAATCTATCTTAACAATTTAACTCTTTTTGAAAGCAGCTACAGAAACTATCAAGTGAGCTGATAAGGCTATCTTCCAATAACAGACAAGGGGCAGCAGTCTGTGGACTCCTAGTTAAAGACTATATTTCCCAGCTTCCTCAGGTGGGGGCCTTGTTAGATGTGGTTCTGGGTGATGGGATAAGGAGGAAAATCCAAACTTTATTCTAAGGGTTGGATTGGGACTGCTTTTGTAGCCCTAGCCCTTCTGACTGAGATGGAGCTGTGGTGGGTAACAGACCAATGGCTGTGACCATCAAGGAAATCAGGATGAACTGGGTTGTCACAGAGCCATGTGCCAACTCTGTACTGCCTTCTCAGACTGGAAGGAGAAATACCCTCTGCCTGAGTGGCCCACTGTATTTTGGGATGCCGCTGTTAGAGCAGTCTTACCCCTTTTCTCCCTACCGTATTTGCCAACCAGGAAATGAAGGACAACCTTTGTGTGTGTGTGTGTGTGTGTGTGTGTGTGTGTGCGCGCGCGCGCGTGCGCGCGCGTACTGCATGCATATGAATGTGTGGGTGCATGGCTATGAATGTGTTCACGGAAGCCAGAGGAGACTGCCTGGTGTCTTCACTTGGCTGGCTGGTCAGTGAGCCACAACTCGCCTGTCTTATCCTCCCAGTGCCAGGACTGTAGACATCTGCAGCTATACTTGCTTTTTCACATGCGTGCTAGCGATACTAGCGATATGAACTCAAGTTCTCATGTTTGCAGAGCCATGTTTTCACCCCGAGCTTTCTGTCTAGACCCATTCATAAAAATTTAAAGAGACTCAATAAAATCATTTTCAAAGGAAGACTCAGCATACAATTTTTTTCTGGTCAGGTATGGTGGTGTAAACATATAACCTCACTAGCTGAGGAGTGGAGGTAGAAGGATCGGGGATCCAAAACCAGTTGTGGCTGCATAGCCAACCTGAGAAACTTATTCATACCTCACTCCTTTCATGAGCTTTTAAAACGAAAGTAAAATATATGATATATCGCTCATTCAATAACAATGACAGTGTAACAGCTCTGAGGCTTACTTAAGGCTCTGTTTATAGAAAGTCCTAGGCCTTATGTACCCAATACCCTCTGTTAGATCAGAGACACTATAACCCACTTTCCTGTGCCAGTGTTGACCTAGGCCAGCCTTGTGAGCTGGATGACTGTCATCTATGATGTCAGAAGGCTGAGTTCTGACAGCTGCTCTCAGCAAGGGCAGCACCGATGAGACTGGGGCAGCACCTCTCAAGGTCACTACCCAGAAGCAGAGCCATCTTACTCAGTCACAGACAACGTTTAGCTGCACAGCCATGCCACCACACACCGGGCCAGTAGGACCCCAGGACCCCAGCAGACACTTCCTGACCTCTAGGCACTGCCACTTTAAATCTACTTCTCTCTTTTACTGCTTCGTGTTTTATGCAAGAAACCAAACCCAGGCTCAAAAGCTAGAATTTTGGATAAACAGGAAATGGTTAACTCTAAGCTGAGGGTTAACAGTGCTCTAGATGCTTTCGACACAATGAGAAACAAAGATGAAGGCTACTTGGTAAAAAGGCAATGAAGGAAATCATCAGAGCATCATTTAGCATTCAAAAGTGTAAAAATCAAGAGACATTTCACCTGAGAGACTGTAAAACACCACTTATGCCAGCTAACGAGATGCAGCTAAGTGTGAGCATTGTTTGGTTCTATCACGCATCATGGACTGGACTTTCATGGGGAAAGCAGACATCCAGTGCTCTGGACTGGAAACTGCATACACCTATCCAGGTGACAGGGACTGCTGAATTAAAGCAGATGTGCCTGTCCAAAGTCAGGTTCTTCAAAGTCTTATTCCTTACTTTGTTGGTCGCAGATTAAAGAGAAAGGTCTGCCTCAATTATTTTCACTTTTCACTAACCATGTAAATGCAAGCTCTGTGTTTAAAGAATCCCAGAGAAAGAAAGCCATCGAGCTACAGGAAGTGAGAAGTGCAGACAGCAGAAGGAACCCTGGCCAGGAGCAAAGGCCTGCGCTCGGGGCTCGGGGTGGTTGCTCCACATGAGTGATCCCAGAAGAGAAGTCTCGGCAGCAGAGGCAGCATGTCACCCCGAGCCCAGCAGACAGTCACACCCCCAGGAAACACCACCACGGAAGAAGGGAGGGAGCTAGTTACTTAGGTTTCCTACAAATAAGAAAGCACTGCTGTTTTCAGACAGCCTCTCCTCGGCTTCAGGCTTTTTCCTTCCTCAGTTTTCCTGGCCTATGCTCTTCTGACTGAGTGTTCTCTCTGCTAGTTATTGGCTAATTCTCCTTTAAGGGTCTCTTCAGGAAGGCCTACCCCATGCCTCCCACACACTCAGAACACAGTACTCACAACTCCCTTCTCTTCCCTGTAGTGCACCTACTGAGTGTCCCTTTGTGACTGCACAAGGATTTGCTGTGTGTTTGACTCCATGTTGTGGTCAAGGAAAGGCTGTGTGAGCTATGCCCTTCCCCAGAATGGCAGGAGCTTATAAAGACAAACGGCAGCTCTCCCTTCAAGAGTTCTCCCCTCGGATGCTGGAAGAATCTCTCCCCATCCTCCTACCCCCAAGAGAAAAGCGTTTGAGTTTCACATTCAAAAGTTTCACATTCAAAAGTGCTGTCATTTTTCTTTAACTTAATATATGTCTGCAGCAGGAGAAGAATGGACTAAATGCCCTGTAACTTTGATTTACGCTATAGACAGAGTGCATGCTGGGTTGGTGCTATGCGCTGGCTTTCACCAGCTCCTTGCCTGGGCCCCATGCCAGTAACAGCCAACTTCACTTAGCCTCTGCCTGGTTCACGGGAAGGTGGGTCTGCATCTCACCTCCCAGTGGCTGAATACCAGCTGTGGGCTGGCCAGTCCGCTGGTCCTCTTCCTGATTTCATCCGCAAAGCCAAAGCTTTCCGCCACAGGCAGCACTGCCTTGATGATGAACATGTCCGTCCCTTCCTTCATCTCTTCCTGAAGTACTCGACCTTCTCGCTTTGACAGCACAGCATAGACTCGGCCTACAAAAGCAAAACTCCTTAAGTTCACCCACCGATCACAACTTGACCCAAAGCCATAACAATCTGCATGCTTAGTAATGATACCATGAATATTTAGCTGCTAATTAAAAGGACAAAATTAGAAAAAAAAATTGCATATAAAAGATAACAGGAGTCCAAACTGTGGCCCCTCCCCAGTGACAATCCCCACCATGCAGTGTGAGAGGCATGGCCTCTGGAATTACAAGCAGAATTATCTCTGGGCATGAAATCCAATGAGAAGAGTGTGACTGTATAACTATTAAAATGCTTCAGTAACTATGGGCATTCTTAATGCGATGACCAAAATGGTGCTAAGAGAACATTTGAGCTCAGAAACCAAGCAATTGACAATGGCATTTTTATACCAATCAAAACCCATACCTATGTTAGCATTTGCTCCTATTTTTCCTAAACTGACAGTATTTAAGTAGTGTTGAGAACAGGTATTTTATACCCCTGGAGATGAACCATGCTTGGAATCTTTACTGTCTGGTAGCAATCTCTAAGACATCACAAGAGTCATAGCAGCTTCTCCTGCCTGACACTTAAAATTTGTCTTAGGTAAGATTCAGCATTACACTTAGGAGGGACATATCTGCCCCTTGGGCATGGCATCCTGCAGAGATGTCCATGTGTGATCAGGGCATCCTTTCAACTAGTAAGCAGAATGATGGAGGGAAACAGATAAATTAAAAATCAGACAGAAGCCTGAAGAGCTCACTGCAGCTAGCAGACATGCTCATTACAGCCTCACCTTCTACCTGCAGCTCAAAAAAGTGTTGTGATATCTCTCCTCAGTATAAAGGGATGTGTTCTGTGTAGCCACCTCTACACACTCATCTTTGTTTCTTAAGCCAGGAACTGAGGGTTCAGAGCAGCACTGTCTCACATGCTCCTCTCTGCAGATCCCCTCTGCTGGCAGTGACAGGGAAGGAGCAATGGAGACCATGGCAGACAAATGTACCTGCCACATGGCCTTGAGGACTAAAACAAGGACCCTTCTATTAGTCACGGAAGGCACTGTCTCTCTATTGTCTGTTACCATTTCTTTTTCCCTGCCCCACATTTCTGAAGCAGGCAATTTCTAACTTCTTCCTCAAATGCTCTTTGACACACAAGTTCTTTAAGCAGCTCAGGGCTCTACTAAACTGCTTCATGGAGCTGCATGCTAATGTTCATGCTCCAATCCAATGTGCTCCTCAACCTGACTTTCATGGCCTGTCTGCGGCACTGGGGACCTCGGATGGGTGTACATCCTTACACACCTAAGTCCAGGGTTACCATTGCTTATTTCTGTAACTCCTAAAGATGTAAGTTTCTGTGAGTACTTGGGAAGCTTTTTGTCTTCCTTCAAACAAACTCTGTCAGAGAGTCAAGTCAAATGTTGTCTATGGGGTAAGCGGATTTTAGGGGAGATGCCTAAGACGACCTACCCCAGGCTTCTCACCTGCCTTCTAGCCCAGCTTTACAATGCTAACTGCACTCCACAGTGGAGTCGACATCCTTCTAAACTCAAATCCAAGCAAAAAGACAAAGCACTCTCCAGGGATAGATCCTGCCTTGTCAGTAGCATTGGGAATGTCAGCTACAAAATCGTAAAGCAGTAAATTAGAAGGAACATGAAAGTCAGCAAACATTAGCAGATAAGTTAAGTAAATTCAAAATGTATTACCTAAACCTGGCTTGCTCCTGGGCAGACTCATCTATCTTTAAAAGCTAGACAAGTCCTGAGCCTAAAATCTGAAGATCCTCTAAAGTTCTTACTTACCAGTCCTAGATTTACCACATGGGACACGTGTGATCCCTGTTCTATAAGCCAGTCTTTCAGCCACCTGAAGATAGATACCAAGCCTAACTTTTAGTGACAGGCTATGAATTTCCTGTTGTATCCCAGCCGTGTCCTTAAATGAGTCAATATTTACTTATTTACCTGCCTCTGACAATGCAGTATTTTAAGAGCAGTCTGTCAATGCTGAAAAAAAAATCATAACTATTGCTTTGATTAAATAATCTCCATTCTGCTGTTATATAGTTTTTGTTTCTGATACACACACACACACCCCTTATGAAAATACATAGTACATGTGAGCAAGTCATCTTTATTTTATTCTATTCTAAGAAAAATATTTTGTTATTATTGTGTGTGTGTTTATATGTGTCCATGTTGGTGTGCACAAGCCACAGTATTTGCATGGTGGTCAGGGGAAAATTTCCAGGAGAAGGTCCTCACCTTCTGTGTGGTTTAAGGCAGCGTCTCTTTGATGTTTTTCTTCTGTGTACACCTTGGTAGCTGGTTCATGAACCTTTGGGGGTCCTACTGTCTCCACCTCCACTCCCCCTTAGGAGTGCTGGGATACCAGATGTTTATGACACACAACTGGCTTTTGCATTTGCTCTAGGGATTAGAATTTTAGTCCTTAAGCTTGTGGGACAAGCAGTTATATCCACTGAACTATCTTCCTAGAATCACATTCTAAGGAAAAAAAAAAAAACTAAGGTAATTTATGAAAGTGACTGGGAAGCAGTAGGGTAAGAAAGACTAGGTAATCGGGTAAACGAGTTGTGACAAGGGCTAGTGAGGATAAATAGGTGACTGCTGGTTCTCAGGCTGCCAATTTTTCTCCTCCAGGGGCCAGAGCAACAGTTGGGATCAATACTCTTAATTGAAACTGAATGTAATTAATCATACATTTTTGAGCCACTCAATTTTAATTCTACTAGAACTACATCCTACAACAGAGGTCTAGTGATGGATCACCTAGGAAAGGAAAACCCTGCAAGAAAACTTCCCATAGTCACTGGGCTCCCAGGACAGCTGTGCCCAAAGCTTGGAAGCCTTTAGACACCTTCTAACCCTGCCACTGCTGTCAGTGGGGAATCAACATGTGTTTCTGACCCAGGATGCTCACTGTAAATACTTTGTTATTCCTTCACTGGGACAGAAGCATCAGACCAGTCAGTCCTAGTCCTTCCCTTGTTCATGTGACTTCAGATCCGAGTTCTATAGAAGGCACCTCCAGAGAGAAAATTCTTCAGGAAAACAGCAGCAGCAGCTCAACTAGAAGGGTTCTGGGCATGGCTACACTACTGGTGCTTCAGCCTGTCCCTGGCCTGGTTATTTTGAGGAATTCAGCTCCTTTGAATAGAGCCCGCCTTGAGACCACAGTTGTGAGCTTTCCCAGCCAAATGAAGGGCTCACAGCCCAGTGTACATCTGAGGACTTCTACTCCGAGCCACAGCTCCTTCAGCGTAGATTATGTCACCTTAGGCCAACCCATAAATATTCTCTTCAGATTCAAGAACATCTCGAACACCCTGCACTGCTGATGCTGAAGGCTAGAAAGAATCTCTCTCTCCATGTCAGCTCCATGTCTTTACAGCATTACAGATTCACATACGTCTTCTTCTAATATAACAGCTTAATCTACAGTTCCTAAAGATGGGAGACAAAGGCTCGTCTTTCTGATTATAGAAGACAAAGCAGCTGTTCACAGCATATTGTGTTCTATAATAAACAAAGATGAAATAATGAATTTCCAAATTGGGGATGATGGGTCA
This sequence comes from Mus pahari, assembly GCF_900095145.1. NCBI lineage: Eukaryota > Metazoa > Chordata > Mammalia > Rodentia > Muridae > Mus > Mus pahari. Next base: position 54,261,205 of record NC_034590.1, on the reverse strand, counting down.
GTAAATTCTAGCACGTCAAGTTCCCAGGAATTATGCAGAGGTTAAAGTGAAAATTATGAATAAGTGGCCAAATCGAAGCATGCTTTAAAAAGAACAGTAAAAATACTAAATTACTTATACCATAAGGTCACAACTATGCACAGCATGCCAAGGAAAGGGTTAACAATAAATAAATGAATAAATAAATAAAATAAAAGGCCGACTTGCAAGGGAGATTTTTTTCTTTCATCTTATAATTCATTATTGCAGGTAATACATGTGGACAACTCTCAGACACACACAGACACACGGACACTGTGGATGTGTATTAAGTCTTATTTATGAACAAGGCCACATGAAAACTTTCTCTTGCCACAGAGCTACCAGAATGTAAACTCAAGCAAATGCAGGATGGATTGGATCAAGTTGAGCTGAAGCAAGCTGCAGACACAGGGCTTGCAGGCTGCTTGCTACAAACAAGTTCAGTTACAGGGTCAGAAGAAGTTGCACAGCAGGCTGACCTATCCCCAGAAGGTCTTCAGAGTGTCACTGTCAACTACCTACAGATGCAGAAGGGAAAATCCACCCAGAGGTGATACAGAATGGCAGAGTAGCACATACTTAGAGAGAACTAGCTAAGGACCCCAATTAGTTGGGACAGAGTTAACAGTGTTATTTTGTAGGGGTTTAACAGCAGTGTCTGGGCTCAGGGAGGGAGCACTGAACAGTTTCTAAAGTCAATCAGGAATGAGCATTAGCTCAACTGTGTGCCTGTGCAGGCTGCGGCAGCAGATGCTGGCTGGCTGAGCCTGCAGTGACTCAGGCTAACCAGGCCCACTTCAACATCCCATCACTTTGGAAAGACCCACCCTGTTTGCCATTCTACTAATCCTAATTTTGTATAACATGCCACTGTAAAACCAGTGCACTAAACAACTGGATTTTACTCTTTATCCACTTACAATCATTAAACATTGTCTACTTAACTTCTCATCTCCTTTGTCAAGATAAGAATCATGTATGGCTTAAAGATTAACACATGCAGCTCAACAAGACCTTGTCGAAAATGATGACACTGGCTACACACTCAAAGGACTGCAGATGAAGAGGAAAAGAAGGGCTTTAAACGCACAGTGATATTCAGGTGTTTCCAGCTTGTTCCAGTGCATATACTCTAACAATACCAACTCCTACATCTCAAATTAAGCCAATCTTCACAGCTGTGATTAAAATTCTAGCACTGTCAGACAATAAGGTTAAGTATGTTTATAGCTGAGGATAATGCCAGAGAGTAACAGGTCTGAAGAAAGACAAAGACAAACAAGGTAAGCTGTATCTATGTAAACAACAACAATAATAGAGCCATAGATACCTTTAGAAAAGTGGTTTTTGTTTTTGTTTTTTCTCCAAGACAGGGTTTCTCTGTATAGCCCTGGCTGTCCTGGAACTCACTCTGTAGACCAGGCTGGCCTTGAACTCAGAAATCCGCCTGCCTCCCAAGTGCTGGGATTAAAGGTGTGTGCTACCACGCCCGGCAGAAAAGTGGTTTTAAAAGTAAAAAAGGGCATTTTGTTGGGATCTTTTTCCAAGATAATGGAAATGAGTATTTTCCTACAAAATTTCCCACTTTGATCATATATATAATTTAATAATCTGTATAGGAACAATTAAGATGTAAAATTAAAATGTAAAAAGGAAATTCATTTTTGCTAAATAAAAAGGACCTAAAATTGACTCTTAGAAAATTAAAAGGAACAGTCAACAGAGTCTGAAGTCATCTTGGAAGATCTCCAGATACCTGGGCAAGAAGTAAAAAGGCTTTAGAAACAGAGAGTTTCTCTATTTCTGTTTCCAATGGATGTTATGGAGTTTGGAAGAAAAGAAAAAGAAAAAAAAGCACAAAATAAAAAAAGCAAAAAAACAAAAGCAAAGCAAAATCAAAACACATATCGACAGCTGACTTCACCAACGGACCCTGAACTCTTGGCTGTCCAAACCAAAGAGGACCCCCCCCCCCCCTCCACACACACACAGACACAAATGCCAGGAGAAAAACAGGCCTCAGGGGGATGCTCCAGGAACTAGACTTCAAAGCAATTCAGGAGAGGTAAAGGTAAAGATATCCCAAAAAGACTCATGGTGGCGGTGATGGTAGCCAGCTGGTTTTGGGGACCAATGTCTGCTCTAACCAAACCACATACATAGCTGCACATGCAAGGCTTGTCACAGTGGGACTTCCATGCCACTCGGACAAAAGAGAGCCGTACTTCACTCCAAAGAAAGAATAATGCTAACAACGGGACCCAGAAGAGCAGCTGGCTCCGGGAAGCCTTAGGCTGTGTCTGGTAGCCAGGTGAGGTGCTCCAAGTGAAGAGACAAGAACTGGATGACAGCTGGTACCTTGAAGTACTACCCTAGGGAACATGAGTCACCACGGGGCTGGGCGTGGTCTCAGGTGGCCAGTTTGCTGGGGCTTTCGCCTTGGTAACAGGACAGCCGCCTCTGGCTTCAGCGTTATGCTGAAAACTGGTCTTTTCGGGGAAACAAAGGACAAAAGTCAGAAATGGTAGCTTCATGGTGTAGGGGTTGTGTAGAAGAAATCAGCAAGCACCACCTGGAACGCTGAATGCAGGACTGATGGTTTGGGGAGGAAACATACTTCTCTTTTCCTGAGTGACGGTGCAAGGAAGAGCGCCACACACTGTAGGCTGTAGAAAGACCATTTCAACATAGAAAGAGAAAAGAAAAAACAAACAGAAAAACCAACAAGCCACACGGTAACAGATCCTGAGGACAGGGAAAAAGAAAAATGATCAACTCCAGATGATCCTTGTGAGACAAAGAAGTAAGAGCCCGCGTCCACATTCCATGTGGGCAAGTATGCACAGCAGGTGGGGGAGGATGCTAGAGGTGAGAGCCTGCATCCATGTTCCATGTGGATGAGTATGCACAGCGGGTGGGGGAGGATGCTAGAGGTGAGAGCCTGCATCCATGTTCCATGTGGATGAGTATGCACAGAGGGTGGGGGAGGATGCTAGAGGTGAGAGCCTGCATCCATGTTCCATGTGGACGAGTATGCACAGCGGGTGGGGAAGGATGCTAGAGGTGAGAGCCTGCATCCATGTTCCATGTGGGTGAGTATGCACATGGAAGGGAGGATGCTGATTGAAGCAGTGAGTCCAGCATGCTTACATCAGGCCGGGACTACCAAAATAAAAGCACTAACACAGCACAGAGGGGCCTCCCACTGCTTCCAAGCTTCCACACTCCTGGCAACAGCGAGAAAGCACTGCTCTCTACACCTGCGGGACCTACTCTCAGAACGCTGAGAGAAGACCTCCGCTGTTCTCAGACAACTGGTTAAGTTGGTAACCAGAACACTGACATGAAGGACTGCAACCTCACCAGAACACTTTGCTCACTAATAGCTTACTTACGCAGAAAAACAAAACAAAACAACAAAAGTGGGTAAGGAATCCATGTGATAAATTTAAATTTTTGACTATTTTCTCCTTTGCCTAGTTGTATTGCTTATTATATAACATGTAACAAGAGGATTAATTATAAGACTCAGATTGTTGATACATAAATATTAGAGATCATGAGACTACCTAAATTTTGCAGAGTCTTGGCAATCACCCCACAGTCCCCAGCACTGATTCTGGAGAAACAGTGGGAAGAACTGTCTATGAAAACAAAAATAGGGCCAATGAGACTCAATCCTAAAATTCATGAAAAGAATGCTGACCCACGTGAGCGAGAAGTACTTGTGTCCTGGCTGGTCTCCTGGGTGATGGGTTCAGACACTGCTGCTTTATTTAGGAAGGATGCTGATGAAGTGCAGTGTGTCTGAAGGAGCACTGAATGGAAAGGCCACAAACCACAGAAACAGCTGGAGGATCAGGGTAGCTTCCTCCTGAGCAGAAGACTGGGAACCTTACATTTATATACAAACTCACTACAGAGATGAGGCAGTACAGACATGGCTGAAATGAGCAGGAGACTGGCCATGCTTAATAAAGGAAATGGAATTATATGAGCTGCCCACTGCCATTTAGTTTAGAAATAGATGGGGCATACAGATTGCCAAGTAAAGGAGAATGCAGATGAGCTCTCCAGAATGTGAAGATTTCAGTTCATCCCAGTCTCTTTAAGGAGGCTCACAAGGGAAATGCAGACTAAGGTCTAGCAATGGACTAGCCAGGTGACAGGCTATATGAGGTGCAACATTCAGAAAGAGTGGAGGTCACTGTGTGTAGCCCATACTTAAGAGATTTCTATCACAGGACGCACTGCTGTTCAGTAGCCTCTGACTAAATTGACCTAACTTGCTTAATCATGCTGTTTTGAAGTGTTGCTACAGATATTCACTTTATCCTAAAGAACTTTATGATACAAGCCTAAATTTCTTTTAAGAAGAGGAGGAGGAGGATGAAGAGAAGGAGGAGGAAGAGGAAGAAGAAGGAAAAAGAAGAGGAGGAGGAGGAAGAGAAGCAGAAGGAAGAGAGAGGGAAGGAGAGAGACACACACAATCAATCAATGTCAGATCCTTCTTGTGGGAACTAACCAGTGAAGCATACTTACTTACAACATAGTTGACTGTGCACTGACTCAAAGGCCCTTCCAGCCAGAGCAGAGACAATAAATAAACTCGGCCTACGGTTAACTTTTATCCTTTATATTCTCTTCACCACTACACTTCTGAGATTCCTCCGGACAAGGATATCTACTCTGTCAGGACACTTTGAGGAATGGTGTTTGTGTTCTAACCTGAATTTTCACAACTTGCAAAGACTTAGTTTCCTTGACCCCTCCCCATTTAATAAAAGAAATAAGCCTCAGTGAGATAGGACAGAACAGCAGGAGGCCACCCTGAACGCGACTCCATGTGCCCGGAGGTCCCCAGAGGCCACCCTGAACGTGACTCCAAGTGCCCGGAGGTCCCCAGCACTGCTTCCTTTACAGGAAGGGGAACCAGCCAGTGATCTGATGTGACAGCTGGCAGCTAAAGGGTCTGAGGAAGCCTAAGTGATTCTTCCTCAGGACTGAGAATTTACAATGTGTCCTTTGTGCTGTGAGGACAAGAATGGTGGCCACCATTAGGGTGGCCCGGTTACCAGGCTGAAGCACTGATTCACCTGGGACAAAAGTGCTGCCAAACTGAGATTATATCCTGACAGGCCAGACCTTTCATCATAAAACTGCTAAGAAGGAAAAATAAGGAGAATATTTCATTCATAAAGGCCTAAAAAAATGTTCAGGAATAAATTTAACCAAGAAAGTGAAAGACTTCTATAAAAAAAAAATGCTGATAAAAGAAAGTAAAGGAGACAAGCAGATGGTGGAAAGCCCTTGCATCCCCCGGGCTGGCAAAATAATACTGTAAAGACGGTATTCAACCAAAGTAGTCTAGAGATTCAATGCAACACCCGTCAGGATCCCAATGATGTTCCTACACAACCGCACAAAGCAATCCTGAAATGTGTATGGAAATACAAAAGACCACAGAAAGCCAAAGTGACCCATTTGGGGCCTGCACACTCCATGGTATCTAACTATAGAGAGACATGGTGACAAAGATAGATGACAGCAGGCACAGAATCTCACGTGTAGACCAAAGGAATATAAAACAAGTCTCAGAGATAAACGTGACACTGCTAAGGACATCTACATTTTGATAAAAGGACCAAAACCATGAACTGGTAAAAGGACAGCTTACTCAATAAATGATACTGGCAAAACTGAATATCCTACTGTAGAAGAATGAAATTAGTTCTATATCTTCCACCCTACATACACAAATCAATTCAAACTTAATCAAAGATCTTAGCTTAAAGAATAAAAAAGATACATTTGCTGCAAAAGAAAAGACCTTTAGTAGCCATGTATTTTCCGTCTTGAGAATTTAAGATACAGGTCTCTGGCTTTCAAAAAACTCTTAATTAGTAAATTAGATGTTCTAGCTTCAACAAAATACTAAGTGGGTTTAAGATACAGGAGACCTTACTGCTCAGGGCACCTCTCTGTCTTCATCCTTCCCTCCTTACCGAGGACATCACTGGTGGCCATGATGTCACATGTGTACATAGCTGCCATCAGGCGTTGAGGTTTCACCTGCAGAGCGTAGCGGCAGGCTTCTTTCATGGTAGCAATTAGCTGCCCGGAGAAGGGTCCATAGCAGTCAATGACTGGAGAGTCTCCTTTGTGGGAAGTCTCTTCAAAGGGCTCTGAGCAGACATCTTGTTGCTCTTGGTTTTCATCTCCAACGTGACAGGTTTTACCTTCGCCCTGTCCCTCTCCTGCCAGATCACACTGACCTTGGTTCTGTTTATCACTTGCTCCTTGTTCTGCACATTTATTTAGCTCCCACTTTTCTAGAACAAAACAGACACCCATGAGTGGCTCCTCACACATGGGGCCAGAGAGGGTCGCAAGCTGGAAGCCACTCACAATGCTATTGCCAAAGTCTCGGAATCTGCTGGTCTCTTTTGATTCTCTGTCAGCTGGGCCAGACCATACTGAGCTCTGGAAATCTTCACTTCTACTGACTAGGATGTTGGGCCCACATTTTCTTGGGCCAAATGACCAGATCTGGTCAACAGTGTTCCTCCATTTCCTCCCTGTCAGGTGTTTCTCTAGTTTTCCTTTGAATTCCCAGATTTTCTCTTGGGTCTTCTGATGAATGGCCTGGGTATTTCTACCCTCATTCAAGGAGGATGTCAAAAGCTCCATGGAACGAATCAAGTCACTGTTTTCTTCCAGAATCCTAGTGACTTCTTCTGGAAGCGGTATGGCACGGACGCTGAGTGTGGCCAGTTTGTTGGGGGTCAGTATGGTGATAAGCCCATCGGAGTCCACGTGGATCCCCTCGGGGATTTTGCTTTGTTCTTCTTTTGCTTGGTGTATGACAGCAACTTTTTGCTGCTTGCCTATTTCTTCATTGACCATGTCAACTTTGGGAGGTTTTGTGATTGTTTCTCTGAATGGAATAATGGGTTCAGATACACTGATGTGGATCTTTGCAAACCTACGAGAGCAAGAGAAATAGCAGCTGGTTAGAATCTTAGTCCCGCATCACAACAGAGATAACAGGAAACACAGAAACGTAAACATCATTTCTGTGAGGCCTGTCCTTTACATTCTGTCTCAGTTCACACGGTGCTCTCAATAGACTGAGAGACAGCCTCGGATGGGAACGGGCCTCCGCGGAGCTCTAGGCTTGTGCGGCATGTTGCTGCCTTGTTCTTTCTCAAGACAACTAAACCATCTATTTAAGGAAGATTGTTTTGAGTGGGAAACAAATATTGTAATAGGATCTGACACATGACTCCTTTAAAATCCAATTTGCCAGACCTGAGTCTGGAGAAGAACCCAGTGATTATCCCTCTGAAGAGACAGTCAGAGACTCACGCCAGTCAGAGCTGCATGACACGTTCTGTATTGACAAAGAGGCTCATATGAAGCTAGAACAACCCAGGACTGTCTAGACTAGCATGTCACCATGAACCTTCTGTAGTGACAGGAAGTTCTCTACCTTCTCTTGATGACTGAGCACTGGAAATGTGGCTAGTGCAACAGAAGAAAAAGATTTTAATTTTATTTAAATGTAAATATCCACACGATGGCTGAACATTGGAAATATGACTAGTGTTGTTGGTTTTTTGACCAATATTGTTTATACACTTCATATGGTCCCACACCTTCCCTCAGTGTCTACAGTACTGTATAGCACAGGGCTTGAGCCCTAATTTGGCACAAAGTTCAGAAAGTTCCCCTTCCACACAGTACTGGATTTAGTTTCTTTCTTGTCGGCTGTAAGCTCAGCCAGGGCAGAGACTGGCAGAGACTGACTCTGCTGCTGCCGCCGAGGAACCGGGTAATCTTTCTTTCTGTCTTATTTTCTGTTTATGCCATTGTCAAATCACACTGAACCTTTGGTGGTCTATATCTTTGTGTATGTGCACTTGTGCATGTGCAAGTACATTATACTGATTTTTGGACTCTCAAAATGGTATCTTCCCTGGGAAATTTATTCCCTAAGGAAACTGAGTGCTGACAATTCATCCTAGGCTTCTTTCTGTTTTTAATATTTTGCAGATATGGCCCAAGTACTTTATTTTATGCCTTTTGGTAAATTTGAAAACTCAATAGAGTTTTGTTTTCTTTTTTAAACAAATGAAAATAGTACCTAAATGGATTCTTAGCATATAGAACCTTAAACAAATAATGTGCAGAAGAAAAAAAAGAATGATAGCAGCTTACTTCCACGGAGAGCCATGGCTCTACCAGTAAGGTTTTCTTCTTTCAAGGATTAGCTTACTTCAAGTCTACATGTCTGCTCCAGGATGCACACAATGGATGAATGACTACCTGGCGCTGTACCAATTAAAAATCACTTTGATATTCAAACTTGAGAGTATATACAGATGAAGCTGCAGTTCAATCTCACCCAATAATTCAGATGGGAAGAGATAACATAACGGTGAAAAGCATTAAGAATACACACGTGTGTATGTTTTGCTTTGTGGTGGTCATTTGCTACACTGAGCTGTTATGCCGAAAGCTTTACAAATGTGCTATCTCCTCAACAGACACTAATACGATCCTCACTGTGTAGAGGAGAGGACCAGGTAAGCATACATATTGTCCAAGAGGCTGGAGAGCAGAGGATCTAGGATCTAAATCTTGCTCTGGCTTTAGTGTTTGTGCTCCTCACCATCACACTGCAGTGAAAAGTTGGGTTTCACTGCACACATTACACTGCAGTGAAAAGTTGGGTTTCACTGCACACATTACACTGCAGTGAAAAGTTGGGTTTCATTGCACACATTACACTGCAGTGAAAAGCATGAAACCACATGAATCATGTGCTTTAACAGCATGATAAACAAAAAATCACAATGCTAATTGATTTTTATCATAGGTCATGTAAACTTAATTTGTATGAAGTCAATATAATTAAAATTATAATATAAAACAATATGTGCTAAAAATATCAAGTGCTCTATATAATCATTATTTAAAATGCCAAACTGGCATTCAATGCTTATTCTTTGTTTTTAAGAAAAGTGTTTAGATAGAATAAAAGTTGCCACTAACTGGCCCCAATAGCCAATCCAGTCTTCCCGTAAGCATGATTCTCCTCACTTCCCAGTCTGAGGGTCTCTTTGCTACTATATCAATCCTAGCGAGCCACTCTTGCCGTTAGAGGCTCAGGCGGGAGGGACTGAGGGACATGTGGGTCTGAACACCCCATCCTATCAGTTGGCACCTGGCTGGGCACAAGTGTGACTCCTTTTTTATGCATAGTTAGGGGCTACTGAAATAGCACTATTGAAAACCCAAACTATTCCTTATTTCATGCAGTTAGAAATACAAAGCCAGATTCACGTTAGAGTTCCTTGACTTCTTAAAAGTATTTACTGGAATTTACAATTTCATGTGGCTAGGTGACAATTGGCCTGCACTTTGGCAAACAAACAAACAAACAAACAACAAAACCCCATGGGTCATGATAGAATTCCCTGTTTTTAGAATTCTTGTAGGTATTGTAAAGTGACTTATTTCTGTTTAGGTTCAACAAACGCGTCAGGTAAAGAGGAAGATAAGGCGAATGCCTTGTAGCAGAGAAAACTTCAAACGGCCTAAGAGTTAAATCTGTCAGTTAATTGTTGGAGGGTGGGTGAGTCAGAAGAGAATGAAATTACCAAAAGAGAAAACAAAACAAAACAAAACTGTGTCTTCCAGCCTTATCTCAGATAAGTCTCTAAGGCTGTGCTGGACATAAATCTAAATGTGCCTTTGTTTAACTATACTGTTAATTTTTTTTTTTTACTTTGCAGGTTTAAAAAAGTTCTTATTTTTTATTTATATGCATGTATGTATACTGTATGAGCTTATGTGCATCATGGATGTGAAGGTGACCACAGAGACCAGAGAGTACAGGATTCCTGGAGCTGTGGGCTGCCTAAGGTGGATGCTAGGACTGGAATCTGGGTCCTTTGCAAGAGCAGTAACTGTTGAGCCATCTCTCCAGTAAGCATAAGGGCCTGAGTTTGATCCCCAGAGCCCATGTGAAAAAACCAGTGTGCTGGTTTGTGCCGGCAGTCTCCGGGCTGAGGTGAAGAGACAGCCGGGCTCTGGGGCTCACTGGATAGTAAGCCTAGTTTAGCTGGGTTGCTCAGTATCTGAGGAATGACCTCCACCAAGGCCTCTACACATACCTACGAGCATATGTACATACATCTCCTGACCCAAATATGCATGCAAGACAATAACAAAGAAGCACAGACACTAAACAAATAAATAGGAACAGCACAGGAGTGGGAAAATAGTTTTAAAATTATAGAGAATATTGGCTTAGGTACTTTAAGGAAGCCAACTACAAAGCTATTAAAACTGAGAAAATACATCCATACCATTGTTACCTTTATTATAAAGTAACAATAAAAGCTATGCACTACTTTGAATGTCTGAGGTTCCAAGAAGTCTGCTATAGAAATTGCTCAAACAATTAAAGTCATTTTATGCTGTGGAGAGAAGTGTGCAGTTGCCAAATCTATGAGGTACCAAGAGCAGAAGCTTTGTAAATCATGGCAATGCAGAGCCTGTTGTTACTTATTTATAAGTAGATAGATGACAGACAGACAGACAGACAGACAAGTGCAGTAGGCTTCTATATAGCTGTGATGGTGCTTCATGTGGATTCTTGCTCCGTCTGCTCTGTATCTAAGATCTCCAAGCTGAGAACTCTGACAGCTCTTCTGGCTTGGAGACAACAGTGGACACTTCATCTCTCCCTCTTCTGTATACAAACCACGAATGGGTGACAAAGTTGAAATACGAGGCATGCCCCATGACAACTAAAACGTCCTAGAAGGCCATAGACGTTCTTAATATAACTGTAAGATGTAGCAATCACAAAGATGAGTACACAAAGAATCAACTGATCTGCAATCATTTAGGTCAAAGTGAATACCCATCTCAGGCAACCATAACTTTCTATTATAATATGCCCCCCATTTTGTTTTTCCTATTTAAATACAAACACCTAAACTATGCAGTTTAGTTGTGTGTATACGAGTATACACATGTGTGCATGTAGACACTAAAGATCAACTATGGTCTCTTCCTCAATCAGTCTCTACCTTAATTAGTGACAACTTATGGTGGTGGATTCCTATAGCTCCAGATACTTAGGAGGCTGAGGGACAATCACTGGAGCTCGAGAGTTTCAGGCCATCCCAGGCCATGCAGTGAGAACCTATCCTAGAACAAGAACATCATCAAGAGCACTCATCCTTGCCAGACATTTGCCCAGCTTTGTTACAGACAGAGATTTAGAAATGGAAGATCTGCCAAGCTGAGGGAAGTGGCTGTTTTCTTAGGACACAACACACACCAGATTCCAATAGTGTACCAATTCCTACTCCCACTAGCTGTGTGGCCAGTGTATCGCTCTGCAGCTCCTCCACCACTTGAGAATGTCTTGGGATACATAGTGATATCTTACCTGTGTGTGTGCACACATAAGCAGGCCAGGGTACAACTTTGGCCGTTGTGCCTCAGAGGCCACTTTCCTTGTTTTTGAGGCAGGATCTCTCACTTGTCTGGTATTCACCAAGTAGTTTAGGCTATCTGGTCAGCAAGTGCCAGAGATCAGCCTGTAGCCACCATCCCAACAATGGGATTTCAAGCGAGTGCCAACATTCTGGCTCGCTAATATTGGTCAAGGATTAAATTCAGGTCTTCAGGTTTACAAGGCAAAGACTTTACCAACCACGATCATACATTTAGAATGCCCCTTTGCCTTTAGATTCCTGTTGTGGTGTGCGTGTTAGTGTTGATAACACTTCCTTTTGGGTTGTCAGGTATTTTTAGGCATTGTTTAGACATAAGGGCATAAGTCTCACACACTGCAGGTATTACAAAGGCTAGAGCACACTGGTTCATGCTTTCTTACTCTATAGGCTTGTTGAGGATGAACTAAATCCTCACTGTCATTTGTCTTTAAAATCCAATTTTCTTACCCACTTCTTATACATATTCCCATACCTCACAGTATCTTCTAGACTAGACAGTTTTCAGTCTTTACACTTTAACCTACAACCTACTTCACACACTCTTCCAAGTAGGATATGAAATAAGACCCACTTCTCCCATTCCCCCACCTCCACTCTCACACACAGATATCAAACTGGGTAGCAGTGTTTACTGGAGAATCTGTCCTTTCCTCCTTGCTCTGCCCTGCAACCCGTTTTTGGAGTCTCTATTCCACTCCATCACTTCTGTGGTCAGCATCCCAGTCTTACTGCTGCTTTAAAGAAAGACTGATTCCCAATCTTGTGGCACAGTGACAACAACCAGCTAGGGGTTCTTTGGTTATTATTGGCTCTTTTGTGAAAATTTGCACACAGGTTTTCAAATCAGCTTGAAAAGACTTATACACATGGGGATAGGGGAAAGGATACACTGGACACATCCTTCAAGGACATGACCCAGGTGACATATTCCTCAATCAAACCCCACCTAATAGGCTATTAAGTATAATTCCTTCTCATGACTCTTGGTCCCCAAATAAGCCCTTACTTATCACAGGGCACTGGGCTACTGTAGAAGCCAATGGCCCTTTGCCAACACCACTTGGTTCTGCTTCTTGGAGTTCAAAAGCAGTACTGGTCAGAGCCACAAACCACTGCCCGACTAAGCCGCTGCACCTGCCCACCGTCCCCACCAGTACTGCACTGAGCCTAGCTGACTTCTCTGCTGACCACCTTTACATATCCTTTCTTCTGGGATCCAGGGGACCTCTGAGTTCTGACAGGAAACACTGGGCCTGCTGTTTTTCCTCTATCACAAGAGGCTACATGAAGGGGATTATTTTGTTTGTCTTGAGGGAGTGGGTGGTAAGCAGTACTTTCAGTTAAGGACTACTTCAGAATTTAAATGGCATTGCCAGGCACTACCCCAGACACTATCTTCCCTAAGAGGTTGAGGCAGGAGGATTGTGATTTCAAGGTCAATCTGTGCTCTATACAGGGAAACTCTACGTTTTTTTTTTTAAAGGAGAGTACTTTCATGATATTTTAATAAAGCAGTATATACTTTTAAAAAAGATTTGTTACAGTTCTCACTGCCTTTATTCAATGTAACTATAAATTATGATTCGTTTTGGATATCAAAATTTTCTAGGAACATTTACATGGAGTAGTTCCCAAAATAAAAATATATTTACATTTTTTGAAATTACTTAATACCATGTTAATGGTACATTTCTAGAAAGCCAATTTCTTTTATTAAACGTATTTGGAATTTTCCCTCCAGAGGTTAAAAAGCATCCATAGTGAAAATTATGAGGTGAAAACACTAAGCAAAGGTATCAAAATAGAGCTATTAAAACAAGTTTTGAGTTTAAGGAGAAAATATTAAAAAAAATAATTTAAATTATCAAGGGCAAATTTTTAAGGAAGCTAGCAACCTGAGATTATTTCATGTGAATTTAGTAAGAAACTGGGAGACTGGGGTCCTACCAGCCTGAGTGCACCTGATCTACTATAATCTCAGAAGATAAGCAGGGTAGGCCCTGGTCAGCACTTGGATGGGAGGAACCCTCTGGAACTGTCTTATTTATATCTCATGATTTACCCAAACGGAACTTGAGAAAATGGAGACAAGAGATGGAAATCTTAGAGTTTTGTGTGGATCACAGCTACATAAACAGGGGAAAGGAAAAAGCCACAGTAGCATTCTCCAGTGAGGAGGGGGATCCTGCCGCGTCCTAGAAGACACCATTGCACACTGCTGCACAGTCCACATTATCTGCTGTGGCTGCCGCACTATCCAGTCTATGGGGTCACTGTGCAGGTGAAGTGACAAACATAGGGACCATGTGCTATATTTAGCAGCATATGATTAGGATAACCACTTATTATCTAGGCTATCATTATTACCTTCCCAGAAAATTTAAAAAGAAAAGTTACTGCAAGAAAATTCTCATTGTTTTCATTAGCAAAGATATGAATGTATAAATATTATGACAAATATCTTTTGTCTTCTAGATTGTGATGTTGTAAGGTTTACAAAAGTGTGAGCAGGCACTTTCCAACACTATTGGTAGTTACAGTAGTTAGGGCACTTGCTTCGTGAGTTAGCAGTAACAGCTGTAGAAGCCTGTCATGCAAATGAGCAGAGTCAGCACACACAGCTGTACATCCGTCCATACCTACAGGAACAAATGTGTGTGCACACACAGCTGTACATCCGTCCATACCTACTGGAACAAATGTGTGTGCACACACAGCTGTACATCCGTCCATACCTACAGGACCAAGGGTGTATGGGCCTGAGTGCTCAAAACTCTTATTTCCGCATATAACCCCATAATCCTTACTGTTCTATACTTTCCGGATTTTTGAAAGAAACATACATTATCAACAAAACAAAGAAGAAAAACATTACTTATAAAGTGATCTGGTATGCTCAGATATAATGACTTACATATGACCTTCATAAAGAAATTTCTAGAAGGTTTACATTGTCCTAATCATAGTCTGTATTTATAAGATTTTTGTTGCTTTGATATGTGCTGTGTGGATGCTTAACATTGACATATATATTTTAAAAATGTTTTATGACTTAAGCTAAAACACGAAATTATTCAAATATATGAAATTCATGTCAGTTTCCAGTTATTAAAATTTAAATTTATGACCCAATAGCAGTTTTATGTCTGAATTGAGGGCACTGCATTTCTCTTCCAAAATAAACCACAGTCTTAGTTGACCTGTTTGGGAAACATTAAAACATCTCACTGATTTTAGAGTTATCATTTCTCCATCTCTAGCATTTTAATCTGACCTTTCTCGTAAGTCATCCAAACATCGCTGAAGGTGGACCTCCCCGGCTGTGACCAAAACATGCTCTCCTGTTTCCTGAATGAAAACCTGGACACAGGGATCAGCCTGGTTTAGCAGCTTCATTCCTTTCACAAGCTGAGGCATTTCACCTAGATGACAAAATAAAACAAAATAACAATGGTAGACGAACCAACATGACCTCTGCTGGGGGCATTACAATAAAATAAGTGCTTAGGTCCCATTGGTGTGAAGAACCCACCCTCTTATAGCTGACTTCTACAGTCAGCCAGGACGGGGCCCACAGAGGCTTATCATTAGGATGCCAAGGCTGATTTACATCTCTTCATCAAATTCTTAGCAGATAAAAACTACCATCACCATGCCTGTGAATTCACTTCCGTCTTACTAGTAACATATATACTGTAGATCTAGAAATACAGCAACACTTCTTCAAATAGTATATAAAATTAGCAGATACACAAATCATTTATGATACCTGAAAAAGTATTAGAACTTATATTAAATTAATAATTTATAAGACAGGCTTGGTGGCACAGACTTGCAATCCCAGATACTCAGGGGCCTAAGGCAGGAGAATCTCAAGGTTTGCTTGGGCTACAGAATAAATTCCAGGCTAACCTGAACAATTTAGTGAGATTCTGTCTCAAAATAAAAGTAGTGACAGGGTTTGTTAGAGGTGTATTTTGCTGGCAGAGTGCCTGTCTACTGAGCTGGACTCCCAGCACTGCAAGAAACAAAACAGAGCAAGACAAACCGACTTGTGAGAACACTTGACAGAAGTGTGGGGCTCAGGACCCTCAGTCACTAGCTACCACACCCTCTGTGCTCCCTTCCTTGCAAGTGCCTGGTATAGAACTACTTCAACCCAACAGCAGGGGGAGGGGAGGGG
>NC_034590.1:54188571-54245416 GCF_900095145.1 Mus pahari | reverse complement strand
GGGAAGGGAGGGGAGGGGAGGGGAGGGATGGGAGGGGAGGGGAGGGATGGGACTGAGGTCTGCATCTGGGATTTGCTGCTTCTCTCCGACACTCTCATTGATTGCCACTGTGGCCTCTAGCCATGCCAGAGCAAGTCTCCTGATGCTGAATGAAGACTGAGGGCATTCCTAGATAGTACTGCTTTGATTCAACATTGTGCTTCACAGCTCTCCAGTGTTCAACTTCAACATGTGAATGCATAGGAGCTTTCTGCAAGGCATAAACAGGAGGAGACTAAAAGAAATTCAACGCTCATTTATTTTTGAACTAAAGTTCTAAAAATAGCTAACACTATTTATAGTGTTAAAATGGCAGACAAGCATTTTAGAAGTGGACATCATAGAAGGATAGATTAATGTTCTCATTGTGTGGTGAGGAAACAGCTGGAAGAGTGAAGAGGATTTGTCCAGAGTCAACAGCAACTCTGTGGCAGAACCTGTTTCTGAAGCTGCTTGGCCAGGCTTAGAGCCTAGGTTTTGCCCGCAAATACCGCAGCCCCACAGACCAGATGGCCACAAGCCACACTGGAGTACAGGGAATCCCGAGGGAAGCCAGGGTGGGATTTCACCCTTAGAGCCCTTTCAGCAGATTGTGGCTCATGTGGGTAGATTTGATGTTCGGTGTTGGCTTCACTGTCAGAGAATTTGAAACCTAGCTAAAAGGATTGCTACACAGACACGGGTAAGACTCACAATCCAGGAAGACAGCAGTAACAGGAAGGCTACGCTTGCTATTCATTCTCCATAGCTGGATGACAAAGGCCAACCTGTATACATTTGTCACCATTCATGCATACTTAAATCTATCTCTTAGCTAAAGGAGACAGCTTAAGAGTGAGGAGAGAAGAAAGTTTTACAATGAAATTTGAGACTTGGAGTCAACTCTGAAATCAGGGATTTGAAAATGTTTCTGGTAGCCACTGTGTGGCCAAAATCAACACAGACACTCAATACATTAACCTTTTAAAAGTTAGAGGGTGCTTTTTCTTCCCTTACTTAAAAAATCCTACAAATGGACAGTCCACTCACAGCACAGACATTGACACTAAGGAGTGTTAGAGGAAGTGACATCAAGAAAAATAGACATTTATTTTCTGCATTTTATCGTGAACTTGGTGTAACTGTTAAATGTTCTAAAAGGAACACGATGATTAAATGCAGGCCGCCAGCAAGGCACTTCTCTGCGACTCACGAACACTGACAATAACCATTAAAATCAAGTGTTACAATAATGGGGTCTAGAAGACACCTCTGGACAGTAACAGCACGACGTGCCAAGTTAAGAGTTTGAAAATAATGAAGCATTGTATAGCAGTCAGCCTTGCAGGTGACCTCAATCATCCTGGCCTCCTAATAGTCAGCTCCATTACAGTGGTCCCCAATGGTAGCGTGACATTCGACAACAATACTGTGGAAGTGGTGATGTGTGACTGCTAAAGCATCAGTCACTTTGGTCTGATGCAGAACACCTGAGTAGCAAGTGAAGGGGCCCTTGGGAGAACAGAGGGCCCAACTCAAATGGATACTTAGTTCATATGAGTGACTCTAGGAAGCACAGTTAACCTGCATGTGGCTGCTACAACCAGAGTGTGTATAAAAGCCACTGGTTGTGGGACTCGAAGCCTGACTGCCTCCAAATTCCTGACCAAAGGACGACTAAAAGATGCTCCGAGTATTAAATTTTGCAGTATCTTGCCATCACATACTATTACATAATTAATACAACTACAAATCACAATTACAGATAGAATGCATCTATACCACAAACCCCCACAGAGGCACAGTTGTTTTGTTTCTCAATTTTAAAATAATTTATATTTATGGTGTTTCATAATATATAAAAAACATTGACAGAAAAACTAATGTACCTGGAGGCCCTGTTTCCGCTAAAGAGGATTTCTTATCTTTCCTCAAAGGAAAGATTTAGGATTGTCTCTGAGGTAGAGGTTTGAAACCTGTATGTAGCACTTATTAACTGTATGACCTCAGACAAGTTGGCTTCTTCTATTTTATTTTAAAATTATATACACATGTGTGTGTTGTGGACGTGAGTGAGAAGTGCCTCCAGGGCCCAGAAGAGGCCTCTGCATCCCAAGTGGATCTGCGATGGCTGCGAGCCACTGGACATGGATGCTGGGAAATGAGCACATGTCCTCTGCAAGCACAGAGTATAATCTTAACTGACGACCCAGCGCTACTGTACCAGTTTCCTTTGCTTAGTTTTATAACTTTTGTAGTGTTGGGAATCAAACAAATTATACCTATAAATTATACCTAACTATGTCTGTTATGCCTCAGTCTCACACACACACACACACACACACACACACACACACACACACACACACACACACACGAGAAGATGAGATTAAGAACTGCACTCGAGTGGCTGCTGAGGGGATTAGGTGAGAAACACAGTGTCGAATCTGCGGTGTACTGTTGGGATGGTGCACACAGGGTTAACGGAACGATGAAAGCTGTCATGGTTTGGAGCATGCGTGGCTGTGTGTTGAGTTCTGAACAGCTCTGAGTGTCAGGAGCAGAGGCTGACCTGTGGGGCCTTTGGACCCCAGCTTGGGAAATCCCAGAAGAAAAGTATGAGAGCAAATGGTTCTCTATGATGGTGGAAATGGCAAGGTTCTGGATGAATCGGGTTCATCAGGCTACTAAGTCTTCATGAAAAAGATAAAAGGTCTCAAAGCTAAGAGCTGTGCGCAGGGATAACAACAGGTCCACCCGTGGATTAGGGGGCAGTGTTATTGGGAGTCTTGCTATGACAGTGGAACTTTTTCATAGTTGTTAGACATGGGGCCCATGGAGGATGAGTAAAGGACAGGAGAGCCAAGCACAAACACTCTATGTGCTTTGAGGGCTCAAGGACATGGGGGCAGCATGAAGAACAGTTTCTCAGACACCCTGAATATAAAATTAAAAGCAGGACACAGTAAAAGCTAAATCAAAGATCAGCAGACCCAGTTTCTGGGTAGTCTCCCAGTTTTGTTCTAGGGACCCAGGGACCATGAACAGCTAAGTCTATGCCTAAGAACTCAAAGGGGAAAAAAATTCTTTTCAGGTCTCAGGAGAGGAAGGATATACAGGTACAAAAAAGTAACAGCACAGAGCTAGTACCTACCTAGCACCTTAATGAGACCATTAATCCTAGAGTAGAAAACTGCCTTTCAACACCTGCTTTATGATCCCTTAAGGGAAGGTTTGTAGAATCCTCACTGACCATTATGAGGTACCAGGAACAGCTAGGTCCCAGGCGGACAAATAAATACATTTACACGTGAAGCAAGCTGGGTATGGTGGTCCACGCTTTCAATCTCAGCACTCAGGACACAAAAGTAGGCAGATCTCTGAGTTGGAGGCCAGCCTGGACTATATAGGAAGTTCCAGGCCAGCCAGGGGTAGGTAAAGAGACCCTGTCTCAAAGCAGGACACAGCAACCCATGCCAGCATCACATGTTCTAGGAACAGCGCCATCTTACTTGGGTGCTTTGGTTCAATAGCAACTCTCACAATCGGGGTGGCTTCAAAGTTGAGGGGAATAAACGGTGGGCAGGATGGCAGGCTGCACAAAGTTGCAGATTTTAGCACAAAGTCCTGGAGGCCTCCAATTCCTGCAGAGAGAAAAAAGACCAGGGGATCAATCAATTCTCAACTCAGGTTAGGAAAATAACAGCACAGACCTAGTACAGACCCAGTACACTGCCAAACTGAATGAGGGAGGCATGCAGTGTGTGTGTGTGTGTGTGTATGTGTGTGTGTGTGTGTGTGTGTGTGTATTTAACCTCTATATTACTCTTGTCAAAAATACAGAAATTCTGGGTGGGTGTGGTGGGATACAACTTTCGTCCCAGCACTGTAGAGCAGAGGCAGGCAGTTCTCTGTGAATACCAGGCCAGCCAGTGCTATACAGTGAGATCCTGTTTCAAAAAAACCAAACAAAAAACCAACTCTCAGAAATTTGCTAGGTTTTGTTTTGCAGATGGGCAAATTCAGCTGCACTGAGTTTAGTGAAAACATATCAATTTTGACAATAGAAATGATCACTTCTAGGCTCCGTGTTTGTGTATATGTTCATGTGGCTACGTGTATATGTGTTTGGGGGGTGCATGTGCATGATGAGTGTGCACATGTGTGTGGAGGCCAGAGGCAGATGTCAGGCATCTTCTTCAATAGCTTTCTGCCTTATTTTTTGAGAGGGTATCTTGTTGAACCTGATGGTCCCCAGGTGGCTAGACTGGCTGGCCAATGAGTCCGGGGATGTGCCTGACTCCCTTGCCCCAGTAGCAGGCCTCCACTGGGGCTCTTAAGTGGGTGCTGGGGATCCAAACTCAGGTCTTCATGCTTGTACAGCAGACTCTTTCCAGACTGAGTCGCATCTCTCCAGGCCCCACTTCTAGATATTTTGTTCAAGTTATAGTTTGTAATCAACCTTCAACATATATACTAATTTAATGAATACGAGCCTCTGCTAAAAATAATCATCTTGCTAAATATATTTACATACAGATAAGGGAAATTTAGAAATCTGCAGTGTGACATGGCTACTGAGTATTAACACCTCCCTCCCCCCAGCTATTCTGAATTCTACTCCAGTTATAAAGAGAATCCCAGTTCTCTCTCTGGGCTCCTGGATGATGGATACATGAGACTCTGAAGGGTATACATGGTCTCTGGATAAATGAGATGGAGTGGAGAGGTTTTCCTAGAGAGATGAAAGGACATTCTGATCTCACATTCAGCATCAGAGTGGACAGGATTTTAGAACATATGAAGAACCATGCACGAGGACCACTTGGGAGTTATTGTGTTGAAATGAAAGACTGCAAAGGACAAGAGGAAGGAGAGGTCGCCTCCTTTAGGGAAAGGTGCTGGAGGAGAAAAGGGCGGTGCTCTGGGCATAGAAACAACCAAGGAAAGGAAAGCCTGCTGTGTTCACTGCATAAGCTGCTGTAAAAACCCCAGGGTGGGGAAAGGAAGACCACTCCACCCAGTGCAGCAGCCAGTCTGGGACGGGAGGCCCTAGGCAAGGGCTCGGCTTTGAACTGGGAAGGCAGTTCACAGGAATCTCCTTGTCTGACTACACCCGTGGAAGCCTGCTGTTGAAGTCTCAACCAGAGCACAGTCAGATGCTCTGCCTCGCGAAGTCAGCTCTAAGTGACAGGGACAGAGTTCATTCCATGATCAAACGGGTGGCTCCACCTGGACATGCCTACACACTCCAACAAACCCTTTAGACTGAAATCATAATTCCTTACTACTGTCCCCATTGGCCCAGAACCCAGAAGTGTGTCTAGTGGCAGCTTCTTCCTGTTTGTCTCCCTGGTATCAAGGTGGAACACATCTGGGGCTGGCAAAATCTCCAGCAGGCTACTAGAAATAGCCTCATCTCTGTTCCTGAGGTCAGCCTTCAGGAAAACCGCGTAGTAAGTGTACCCTCTCGAACTTCATTCATCCTGCTTCTGACCTCTGACAGTGGCACTTCCTTCCTGCACACAGCACACGGACAAATGCTGCCTTTTCCTCTACACTATGAGGGATATGAGTTGCAGATGGTCAGTGACTCTGAACACTAGCTCTCTGACTGCTGGTTTACATCTTGCTGTTCCAGTGCCCAGACCTATTCCGGCTATTTAGATCTGCCCAGATCTGCTGGCATGACAGGAATTCCCCTAAATAGGAAAAAGTCAATGCTATAGAATTCATAGCAAAGGACATGATCCAAAGAGCAAAAACCCTTGTTACCTGTGTGTATTTTTTTTTTTTTCAAATCCTATTTTTAATGGTGGTTCTTTTTTTTTTAAGTTTGTCTGGTAATTTTTTTTATTATTATTTTCTGTATTTACATTTCAAATGCTATCCTGAAAGTTCCCTATACACCCCCCCCCCTGCTCCCCTACCCACCCACTCCTACTACTTGGCCCTGGCCTTCCCCTGTGCTGGGTCATATAAAGTTTGCAAGACCAAGGGGCCTCTCTTCCCAATGATGGCCAATTAGGCCATCTTCTGCTACATATATAGCTAGAGACACAATTAATGGTGGTTCTTAAATGCTTTAACCTCCCTTTAGCCCACCCACCAGAGGTAGTGGAAAGCAATGGATATGGGGGAAGTGGACCTATTTAGAAAGGTTCTTTGGAGCCTATTTAGACAGGTTCCCGTCTGTGTTGTCTGGAAATTGGCAGTTCAGTTCATAGGTTGGCAGGTAGCGGGAGCTCGATCTACTGGCAAATCCTTCATGGATACACCAGCAGTCTAGTTCAGTTAGCAACAGGGTGACATAACCTAGCAGAGACAGCCAGGCCTCAGCCTTGCTGGAGTCAGCAGGAGGGACCCGGAGGGACACCATGAGAAGTTCTCTGCTGTGCCTCTCTCAGAGAAGCCAAAATAAGCAAAGAAGCGAGACCCACAAGCGCTGCACAGCTAGCTGTACCAGCAAGCTAAGCTCCCTCTCCATCACCCCGCTGATTCCTATTTATACCCTCCAAACATCACGTGTCCTCCATATGCCTTGCCTCCGCACGTGCATCCAATCAGCCTGAGTCCAAGGAAGCGGCAACAAACTGCAGCACACCACCACGAGTTTTTTGGTGCGTTTTTCTCTATGAAGTCCTGACAAATGCAGCTCAACTACACAGTGTAAGGTGGGCCAATACGTACGTGTTATTAGACAAGAACCCTTTATCACACGTCCTATCATGTGCTTGCTTTAGCAGAACATCCTCTCTCCTGTGTCTGCTTCAGCAAAACGTTCCTTCACGAGTCTGCCTTAGCCTTTCACACCTGCGTCCACTTTAATAAAATGTTCCTTCATGTGTTTGCCTCAGAAAAACACCATCCAACTGACTTTCTAAAGAACCCTCAAGTTTCTGCTTCACCTGTATTACTACAGGTTACCGATTTTATCTACTTTAAAATATAATTTAAAGACACAGAAAAAAGGACCATTTAGATTATTTGGGCAAATCACAGTAGACTGGAATCTCTGAGAATTCTGTGATAAGATACAGGGCAACATTAAGTATGCATTTTGGTTCTCATATCAAATACAGTCCGAAATTCAGTTTCGAAAACAAAACAAAACAAAACAAAACGAAGACAGCATACACACTACCCTCCACCTTCACACTGCTCCTGTTTCCTTCTCCCTCCCATTTTCTCCTCTTAGGGACACCTTTATGCTATTACAACATTTAATAATCTTGTGTTCTTTCTTTACTTAAATCATGATTTTTTCCACTTCAATCATTTCAGTAAATATCATAATAATTAGCCAGGTATGAGACCCCCCCCCCCTCAGGAGGCCGAAGCAGGATGTTTATGAACTGAAGTCAGCTTGTGCTACACAGACCTTTTCTCAAAACAGAAAGCTAAGCCTCGCTATTCCCTTCACCTAAGACTTGTAGGGGAGGGGGCACCCCAAAAGAGTCATTTCAGTCTCTAAGTTAGAAAGAGGCTGGCTCCATGTGAAAAACCCCTAATGATGGTAGCTGTCAGTTTTAGTCCCTGTATTTATTTCCAAGGGTTTTTAAAAATTCACTTTATATCCTGCTCACTGCTCCAATCCCACAATTCTTCCCCCCATTCCCTTTTCCCTTCTTCTCTGAGAGAGTGCCCCCATCTTGGTATTCCCCAACTCTGGCACATCAAGTTTCTTTGGGGCTAGGTGTATCCTCTCCCACTAAGGGCAGACAAGTCAGCCCAGCTAAGAGAACACATATCCCATGGCCTGGCAACAGCTTTTGGAATAGCCCCTGTTCTAGTTGTTCAGGATCTATATGACCAAGCTGCACATCTGCTACAAATGGGGGGCTGGGGGTGGGGGTGGGCTAGGTCCAGCCCATGTATGTTCTTTGGTTGGTGGTTCAGTCTCTGAGAGCCCTAAGGGTCCAGGTGAGCTGAGAATTTTGGTTTTCCTGTAGAGCTCCTATCCCCTTCAGGGCCTGCAATCCTTCCTCCTGTTCTTCCATAAGACTCCTCACGTTCCATTCACTGTTGGGCTGTAGGTACCTGCATCTGTCTGAGTTAGAGGCTGGGCAGAGCCTCTCAGAGGACAGCCATGCGAGACTCCTCTGTCTGCAAGCATAACACAGCATCACTAATAGTGTCAGGGATTGGTGCTTACCCATGGCATGGGTCTTAAGTTGGGCTGGTGATTGGTTGGCCATTCCCTCAGTCTCTGCTCCATCCCCTGTGCCTGCATTTCTTGTAGATAGGATAAATTTGGGATTGAAAGCTTTATGGGTGGGCCGGTATCTCTATAACTCCTCTAGGGTTCCTGCTGGGCTACAGGAGGTGGTGGCCTCTTCAGTTCCTTATTATTTCCAAGTTTTAAAATTACAAAAACAAACAAATAAACAAATAAAAGTTAGAAAAGCCAGATTAAGGAATCTGGAGATAAAAGCAGTTTATGGAACAAAAAGAACTCTAGTTTGTTTGTTAGTTTGTTTTGTAACTAACAGAAGGTAAATGACTTTACATGCTAGCTGTACCTCATAGACAGGATGAAAGTCACCAGAACCAAATAAATGCCGAGTTCTTCGACTGGGTACAGAGGTCCTGGCTAGGCTCACTATCATTCATTTGATTATTTTGAATTAAATATTAATATTTTACAATGTTAGCAGACCATTTTTCACAGGCTGTCCCTAATATCCCTACTAAAAAATTGCTCAGACATAAACAATAATACACACACACACACACACACACACACATATCGGTTAAAACCTTTACAGAGATTGAGAAGTAGGTTGGCTTTTTGTTACATAGGTGGAATCAATCTAGTATGAGGTTGTCCTGAAGGCTTCAGGAAGTTGGTAAAGCTACTGCTAAATACTAACATTGCTTTCTGGGGACAAGCCGGTCAGTTGTCTGTACAGAAAGCAACATTACTCTCTTAAGAAAAACTTAGATTTGTAAAGTACTCCTCCCAGTCTAAAAGAAAAGCTTTACTGGGTTTACCATTTGTTGGAAAATATGCTAACATTCTAGCTAGCAGATGTTCCCTAGTGTTTAACATCATCACAGTGAAAGATTCCCAGCCTGCCCTTCCCTAGCTGGCTGGGCAGAACGGATGGGTTCCGTTAAACTCTGGAAAAGCTCATTTGCACACAACCTCAGCTCTGTTCGAGCGGAGAGCCACTTTGGAAGAAACATGGGGACTTCTCTAATGCTTAAGTACATCCCTCAGGATGTGGGAAGTCCTTAGAAAAAGCGACATTCTGTCCTATGCCCAATGCCATCAGGTACCTAAGGAACCCAATTCATCTGCCCCCAGGTTACACTCCAGTTTGCTTCCTTGTCTCTCAGACTCAGCAGTTTGACTCAACTCCAAAGTGAACCCACACTTTACAACCCTCATCACGGTGGAGGGGAGATGGGGAGGGAAGGCCAGAAACATAAACACGCTTTTCCAAGCCTGCTTTGCCAGCATTGCCAAGGTTGATGGGCATAGGCTAGCTAAGGTGTTCACAAGATTGGCTGGCCTGTTAGATATACTAAGTAGGCCCATGAAATCAACAGACCATCAGCTTCTTGATGTTAGGGGTGGCCCCAGAGGTAAGTCTTGCAACAATGACATCATGTCATTCCCCCCCCCCCTTCTCACAGGAACAAATAAGCTAAAAATAGGACTTTAAGCAGGTTACATTAAGAACTGGAAGCCCTTTCCTCAGAAGAGAATAATGAAAAAAACTAACACTTTAAAGAAGTATAAATTTTTAATTTTGTTGTATTTAAGAATGGGGAGCAAATTACCTATTGAGGTAAGAGAGTTAAAACCATATCACCTAGCATCTCAATTTATGTTCAAGATGCAGCCAAGGGGTTGGCTGATACAAACAGGCCTGAGAGATGAGGACTGAAATAAGAAGCACAAGGAGTGGTCAGCACCCAAAAGCTGCCTAGTACTGTATCAAAGGCAGGAAGAAAAGAAAGAAGCCTTCCTGTTGTCTGAGTGCTCCACCAGGAAAGCAGCCCAGCAAACAAGGAAGCGCATCTGCCAGCGAGACAGTTGAAGCGGTGTTTTCTGCCAGATCAGAAATAGCTAGGAATGATTAGATAGTAAGGTGAGGGAGGCGATTCTAGGCCCAGTCATAACAGAGAGACGCTCTTGTCCTAACAGTCCCCAAGGCTCAGAGCAGTGTGACATGGGAGAGCACAGGGCTCAAGGTCCTGCAGACAGGTGAGCGCGGGGATGACCTTCACAGCACCCACTCTACTCTCTAGTGTGAAGGCTTTGAGCGCGGTAGACTACAGTTTAGGATTAGGGACCGAAGTGGAGCTGTTCCTTGGGGACTTCACAGCATGGACTCTAGTCTCCTGTGTGCAGGCTGTGGGCGTGCGGCAGACTAGCTGGATTTGGGACTGAGGTGGGGCTGTCCCTGTGGTGGTTTGTTAGAGGCTGGAAAGAAGAAAGGGAAAAAACAAGGCTGAAATTCAGATTCTGCTGTGGGCAGGCAAGGGGAGCTTCACCAATCCAAATTCTTCCTTAGGTGTGTGATTTCTTATTACTATTTATATTATTCATTGTGTAATGAACATTTGGATCTACCTTTTTTCCCCTCTAAATAGTTTTTCTATAATTTTGTTTTTGAAGTTTTCCTATTTGGTGTCTAAGTTTTCAAGTTTGGAAAGTTGTGTTCAAAGAACTGACTAGTAAATATAAAATTTTCTCTAGCCTTCCGATAATATGAGGGCAGGGCTCCACAACAGGCACTGTGTAATGATTCTCCAAGGGCTGAATGAACGTGAGCACTTCCTGTCCCTACAGAGCTTAAGAACGACAGAACAAATGCAGAGAAACAAGGAATTACAGTACGCCGTGACCAGTGTTCTAGCAGGGCAAGCTCATTCTGCTTACAGAAAAGAGAATTCAAAAGGTTCCAGACTTCCTTGAGCAACTGAAACAGAGGGCTAAGGAGACAGCCATGCAGAG
This sequence comes from Mus pahari, assembly GCF_900095145.1. Lineage (NCBI taxonomy): Eukaryota > Metazoa > Chordata > Mammalia > Rodentia > Muridae > Mus > Mus pahari. Next base: position 54,234,429 of record NC_034590.1, on the reverse strand, counting down.
CGCGTGGGAGGCATGCCGGAGAGCTGAAACGGAGCCATTGTAGACCCAAGGGAGAACACAAGGCCCTCACTGATGGATGGACCCAGTGCAGAGCTGAACACAGGACTGAAGAAACATTTCACCCTGCGTTCCCCTTCTCTGGGATCTTGCAAATGCTCTCAGGTCTTTTCTCTAGTCCACATGTGTGCTTGTTATGTTTGATGTGGAATCAGGGGATTTGAAACTAATTACAGCTCTAACCTTGTGCAATAAATGAAGCAGTGATAATCAGAAAGGCCACAGCAGCAGCTGTTGTGCTAATAGACATGTTTATTAGATTTTGAACTTATATTTGGTGTATGAAATGAACTGTATAAGTCAATCGCATGTATACACTAAAGAATGAGCTACAAAGAATAACAGATTTGTATCCACAACCCCATCCTTTTATGGGTTCTGTCCCTTGTCTCACTGACCTAGCTTACATTGTGCAGGTTACACATTGCAGATAACAGGCTTCAGGATGAGTTTCAAATGGAACAATTTAAATAAATGGAGACACGTACAAAGGTCAGCACACAAGAAGCATAAAATGCTTAGAGTAAATTAAAAATAATGCTGTTCATTTATCTAAAGACAAAACTTAAGGCTAGAAGGGAAGAAGAAGGGAGGGAAAGAGAGAGGAGGGGAGGGTAGGAGAGGAGAGGGTAGGGAAAAGGAGGAAGGAGAAGAGACAGAGGGCTGTTTGAGACAGGAAAGCATGCTCCGACTCCTTCTGTCTTGAAAACCCAAATATTTCTGACAGGAAAGAGGAAATGAGTTCCTTCTGGATGAAATGGCAACTCCATCTCAGGTTCAAAATGAACCTGACCAAAATAATCAAAGAAACAGAAAGACAGGGAAAAGCTGAATGAATAGGTGGAACCAGAGAAGGGCACCTCCAACTGTGAGCTGTTTCTGTTTATGAGGCTCAGACTAAAGAGGACTAAGAAGGGTCAGCTCATGACCCTTTTCATGAGAAAGTGGCACAGCTCCAGGGGGCAAGGACACAAGTATAGCTACAGTGGTTTGATAGATGCAAGATCAGTGGGAACGAATAACAGCCAGACAGAGACCAACAAGTACAGCATGTGGATCATAAGTCCAAGGTGACAGACAGGAGGGCCCATTCAGCAAGCAGCAGCAAGACTATTAGCTGATGAAACAGGAAAAAAAAAAAAAAAAAAAAAAACACCAAACCCCCCAACAAGATGGAACACTTAAATCCCAAAGATTCCATGACACTGACTCGTAAGCCTCACTATACTGTAAAACCACTCTTTGTAACAAAAGATAGAAACACAGTGAGAAAATGGCTCACCTCAGAGAATCACTGTGAGCACCAAATATTAGCGTCAGCCAATGAGCTCTATTGAGCAGCAGGACTAGAAATGAGGAATAGAAGTGGATCTATAGAAAGACTCTAAAAGAGGAAGAGCTTTGATCATAAAAAACGAAAAACAAAAATCCCAACATCTTAATCTCATTAAACAGTAACACAGACATACAAATTAAAACAAGACATCATTTCACCTATATGAGTGGTGCAGAAGAACCAGGTTCTGGAGGCGATGTGCATCAAAAAGGGTGCTTTGTGAACTAAAGAAGGGACCAAAGCTTGTTCCAACTGCTACTAGCACTTAGTGGGAATGGCAAGTGTCTAGAACAGAGAAGCCATCCCCTTCTTATGCATGGCTTGTGGCTTCTATGCTGGTTAAGTAGCCCGTGGTGATCTGAGCTTAAATCTAATTCCATTTTAATAGCAAAGGTTGTTGCCTTCTTTCCTTTTGGCAGTTAGATACACATTAGAATTTTAAGACTGGAATTATAACATAAATCAGAGGAAGAACGAATCTGTTGCGAAAGCAAGATATCCACCATTTTACCAACAACCACTCAGGGCAGTGACCAATTCCACACATTCTACAAAACTGCATCTGTAACCGTGTCAGAAACACTACGTGTGTAAGTAATTGAGTTAATCTGGTATGGTCACAGAGAATCTTTACATTCCAAAGGGCACTGTACTTTATTACAGACAACTTCCCTTTTGTTGGCCTGATAGCTAAATTATTATACTGTGTTGAAATTATGTAGTCAGGTAGATTATTTTATCTTTGAATTTCATTTCTTGGAAGAAAGGTGGTGTTAGATTAGCTATTAAAGCCAGGTTTGGATTGATATGGTTAAAACCCAATGTCCTAGTAAACACTTACGTGTTCAAAGATGCTTGCTATAACACTTCAAAAGGCTGAAAGCAAGAGGGCTGGAAGGCGGCAGCCTGACCCCCTACTCTACTTATGGATCAGGATGGAGCGCTCTCTTTCTGCCCCCCTCCCCCGGCACCATGCCTGCCTGGTACCTGCTCTCTGCCATGACGAGGTGGACATAGCTTCTGAAACTGTAAGCCACCCCCAACCAAATGCCTTCTTTTCATAAGAGTTGCCTTGGTCATGGTGTCTCTTCACAGCAATAGCATGGTGACGAGGACAGAAGCTGGTATCAGGGAGCAGGGTATTGCTGTGACAGGCCTGACCATGATGCTTGGTAGAGGAATATAGAAGACTTTGGCACTTTGGACTAGAAAAGCCATTAGTCACTTTATTATGCTTAATGGGTTATCCTAACACAAGCATGGTAGACAATAATGGAGTCATTTGAACTGTGGAGACTCAGCAGAAGAAATTTCATGGGGGAGGAATATTAATAAGTGGTTTACAGATCGATCATTCTTGTGATATTTTAGCAAAGAATACTGGTTGCTTTATGCCCTTGTTCTAAAAATCTGCTTGAGGCTACATTGAAGAGTTTTGGGTTAATGACACTGGCAGAGGAGATTTCAAGAGAGTCCAGTATTGACTCTGTCATACAGTTATTAGTAATCACTCTTATGCAGATCTATAATAAAATGAAGCAAGCTGGACAAAAAAAAAAAAAAGAATACAAAACGTACAGTTTGAGGAGTAAAGGAGTGACAGGAAGTGTAATGGAGCTAAGCCCAGTGCTCACAGAGTTAAAAAGCTTAATAAAGTCTGATGCTAAGTGGAATAAAGGGAGTGGTGATCTCAGGGCAGGACACCACCCAGCTAAGCCTCCAACTTGATGAAAAGAATTAAAGAAAAACTTAAGCAGCTAGGGAACCCATCAATAACAGAACGCTGATGTAAATATAACTGAAAGAAGGGGTCAAGTTCCGGCCCTATCATCGGCAGAACTTGGCAGCCTTGGCCTCATGGTTCTGGCTTTAGAGTCAGGGATACAGAAAGGGCTTGCGGAATCTTCCTCCACTGCGAAGAAAACAAGGAACGACAGTGGGCGGGTAGGCCTGAATTCAGGGTGTTTCTGCATGGAGGCCAGGAGTCGCCACTGCATGAAGCTATGAAAGAGAAGCACAGATTGCCTTAGAAACTTGAATGTGTTGAGGATGCCAGAGTCAGGGGATACACGCTAAGGACAGCTGCTAACTGGGTGTGGAGCCAGCTCAAGGGAGAGAAGCAGCAGCAGCCAACAAAGCGAAAGGGAGCTGGGAATAGCAAGGAAGCTTCGACAGCAGACACAGAGGTGCGGAATTTGGAGCTCTCCCAGCTGAGCTTCAGTCTAGCTTTGGTTCCGTATTTCCTCACTATGCTCCCTTTTGGAATGCTAATGTATATTCTATACCAATGTTAGGAGCATGTAATCTGCTTTTTTACTTTGATTGCCTTGAGTCTCAGAAGAGACTCTGAGCTTTTTGAATAAGAATGACTCATATTAGCTGGGCATGGTGGCGCATGCTTTTAATCCTAGCACTTGGGAGACAGAGGCAGGCGGATTTCTGAGATTGAGGCCAGCCTGGTCTACAAAGTGAGTTCCAGGACAGCCAGGGATACACAGAGAAACCCTGTCTTGAAAAACCAAGAAAGAAAAAAAAAAAAGAATGACTCATATTATTTGAATACTTGGTCCCCAGGGAGTGGGGCTATTTGGGAAGGATTAGGAAGTGTGGCCTTACTGTAGGAAGTGTGTCACTGGGGGTTGGGCTTTGAGGTTTCAAAAGCCCAAGCCAGGCTTAGGCTCAGTCTGCCTGCCTGCCTGTCTATTCAGCTCTGTCTCTTTCTCTGTCTCTCCCTCACTTCCTCCTTTCCCTCTCTGTGGATGAGGATGTACTTAGCATCTGAACCTGTAAGTAAGCCCCAAATGCTTTCTTTTTATAAGAGCTGCCTTGGTCATGGTGTCTCTTCACAGCAATAGAATAGTGACTAAGATACCCTGGGTCTACATACTTAAGCAAAAGGAACAGGGATCTAGTTTGAGCAGAGCATTTGTTTAACATATGCCAGGTCTTAAACTGTAGCCCTCCTGCTGGTGAAAACAACAACAATCCCCACTCCCCCCCCTCCAAACCCCCCAACGACTTGATAGCCACTTTCAATAACTATGAACAGAAGACCAGAAAAAGTACATTATGATAAATTCAGACAATGGAACCAACATGGGGTGGGGGAAATCCCTGCAGGTGAGCATAGCAGCAGCCACCTATAATTCCAATACTGCAGAGCTAGAGACAGAAAGAGGATCAGGAACTGTAGATACAAGAGCCTAAGCTACAGAGTGAGACTGTCTCAGAAACCAAATTAACTTCCTTCAAGTCCACCACACTAAAGCAACATGAAACAGCATAAGAAAACACACAAGTCACAAACAGTATGATGCTACTATTCAAAGGCAACAATTCAGTATCCATGCATGCACACAAGGCTTCTGTTGACAGACACCTACTGAGGCTGTGATTGGGCTGCAAGCACCTCTCAGAGCACTGTGAGAAACACACAGCAGCCTCAACAGAGTGACTGCCTTTGGAGAAGGTTCCCGAGAAGGGAAGGGACAGACACAGGGCTCTTTAGGTGACCACTCGATACTGTAAGAGGAGCGGATACAATTACAGGAAAGCTTCCAAATCAGTGAAACGCAGATGAATGTGTGGGTGTTCACTGGATTATTCACCACTTAAATACTGCAAATGTTAAACCGTTGATAAGGCTCTTGACTGCCTTTTTACAGTTTCATATTTTTGTAATGTGTATTATTTTGCTTTTATTCTGAGTTCACCAAGAAGATTATCTTTTGGGAGCTGGGGAGACATCTCGGGATGTACTCGCCTTGAAAGCATGTAAAAGTGCTGAAGTGCTGGATGTGGAAGTGTGTGACCCAGAGCCGGCGAAGCAGAGGCAGGAGATCCGTGGGCTCACTGGCCATCCAGTTGAGCCTAGTTAATGACCACCAGACCAGGGAAAGAGTCCCTCTCAAAGGAAGTAAGCATAGGTCTGAGGATAACATTCCAGAATCCTTCTACCCTTCGCATCATACATGCACACCCTTTAAAGTTCCCACCCTAAGTGCAGAGTGAGCTAAGGTTATGCAGAGGAAAGATGTACTCAGACCATCAGGGGTGTTATCCCTTTTCTTCCCACACATTTAAACAAATGATCTCAGCAAATTTTCTACTTTTATTACAGTAACATTTTTAAAAACATAAGTTAGGAAACAAAACAAAACAAAACAAAACAGAAACAGCCATTTGTTGCTTCTGGAGCTTGAACGGATGCTCCCACAGTATGAGTGATCGTAGAGTAATAAACCCGAGATTATGCTTTCAGTGAATTACATTAGTATTAATCATTCTGAGCCAAAAAAACGGAACCTGGCCTCTGGTCTGTCAGACTTGGATCTCTCCGTGCCGGGGTCCAGAGGGAGGTTTGGGTTCCGATCAGATGGGGAATGGCTTGTTCCTCAGGTAACTAAGGTCCTTCCTGAGAGTGAGGTGATGAAGGAGCGAGACTGAGGAACTGTGCGGCCTCCCAGCCCCACCAGCAGGCCTTACTTGCAGGCTAAGCTTCCTCCAGGCTGTCGATCAGATTGCCCCCTTTGTTACTAGTGGGCCTGCACCACCCTTTACCACTAGAACTGAACACTTCTAAAGGACACTGTTTTACTCAAAGTCTATTCAGCAGTCATGGAATTTGGCAGTTTTCACTAGAAAGCAAGGCTCTCAACGGAAGCCTCTGCATGATGGGCTCACCTGCTGCCAATGGTCTATCCTGCTCCACTGTTTACACTTGGGGAAAGCAGAACATGTGCCAATCCCAAGCTGTCAGGAAGGAATGGTTAGATAAAGTTACAGAAGGTGATGTCTTTAGACTGTGTTACCCGGAATATCGTATGTGTTAAGCCTGTAATGAAAGTCATTTTGTACTGTGAAAACTTCCAAAGTCTCTGCTAGATTTCAGAAACCGCTAGACATCGTCATCACCTGTGGTCACCCTCCCATGCAGGAATACACCAGGAACAGTGGCGTAGTCCCTATTGGTGACTGCTGGAGCTGCGTTAGATCTCAGCTGGTTACTGCTTGCTTACTGGAGCCCGAGCCCCCCGACTCTGCATTCTTAGGTTCTACATACGCCTGCAGCTGATGCAGCATGGACGCCACTGAGCTACATGCCTAGCCCTGCTAACTTCAGTTTTAAGAAAGATGTTTCAGTTCCATTCACTCTAATAGCCATTTCCAGAGCAGGCACTGCTTTCCCAGTAAGACGCAGCGGCCTGCACAGCAGCTCTGCTACTATGGCCTAAAAATAAAAGGAATCGTCACATTCTCTCTCTTATTAGACCGTCAATGAGGGGAGGCAAGATGGCACAAGTTTGACCCCCAGGACCCACGGGATGGAAGGAGAGGACTTCCCACAAGCTGTCCTCCAATCTCCATACAGGAAGGGCTGCATGTGCTGTGACATACAAATGCCTGCCTCAGAGTAAATAAATGTGTTTAAAAGTTTTATAATAAAAAACATTTCAGTTCAGTTTTTCATATTAATATTGACTTGAATATTAAAAAGATTTTACAGTTGCCAGTTTGTCTTCATCAAACCCATCCATCAAGGCTCAGGATCTATACAAAAGAGGAAGCAGAAGGATTTTAAGAGCCACAGGTGATGGGTGACTCTAAGGAAACCGTTTTCAAACACACACCGATGCACATATGAGCTCAGAGACTACGGCAGCACACACACAGCCTACTCAGGTTCAAGCTGGACAGGGTATACCGGCAATAAGATGGGGAAATAGACATGGGTTCCCGTCCCCAACAAAGAAGCTATTGGCAACTCACAAAGGGGAAATCCGTTTTCTCCAGTGTAGTGTCACTGGGTATATATATCAACCACAATCCAGGGCAGGCCCTGTGCTCAGAAGTTGACCAACACAAAATGAACTCAATGGTTTGTATGTATGTGTATATATATGTGTGTGTGTGTTCCTTTGACATTTCTTATTGGTATTTTGTTTGTATTTTTTAAAGAGAGAAAAACAAAGTTGGGGTTAGGGATATGGGGAGGTTCTGAGAGACGTTATGAGAGGGGAAAATATGATCAAAATATAGAGTATAAAAATTTAAATAAATACAAAAAAGAGCAACCCTTGCCTTTAGAGTAAGCAAAAACTTCTTAAACAGATATCCAGAGCATGAGTTACAGAAGAACTGTAAAGTCTTAGATTACAACTAAGAACCTCAGCTTATTAAAAGATATCACTGGAGATCCAAAGGTTACTCAGAGAGGAGGAGGAAGTATCTGCAGTCTACCCACTCGGCCAGGGACTTCCATGCTGAAAGAAGATACAAAGAATGCCTATAGCTCAATATAAAACAGAGCAAGAATAAAGAGTACACACCGAACAGTTTTTTCACAAACAAAAATCAATGATCAACAAGTAAGAGGAGTATCTTTTCACAAGTCATTGGGGACACGGACATAGAAACTACCTCATAAAGACATGAATGGATCAAATGGAAACAAAAGCAGAAGCAAATGTTAGTAGGGTAGGAAGCACCCAGATTCTCAGACCCTGCTGCAGGAAGTCTAGGAAAGCTGAAGTCTTACTGACTATACACAAGCACTTGCCTCTTCTATGACCAAGCAATTTCTCTCCCATATGCAGCAAAACAGAAGATGCACCTGACTGGCCTGCTCCTCCTTTCCCTCCAAGTTCTCCAGTGACACAGCATGTCCCTGATTCCTAAGTCCTTACTAAACCGATGACTCTCCTGAAGATGCCTGGCCTTAAACAGACTCCTTTCAAAATGAGCAGTCTGCCTCCTCCTGTCTGCTGTTTTCTCTCCACTTTCCAGACTTGGTCTTTGACATGCTGTGGTTTATCTATAGTCTAATTCTTTAAGACACCCATTAGAAGTTGTTAAAAAAAAATCAGAATTTTATGCTATAAGTTTTGCCTTTATTTTTAGAGAAAACAAAACAATGTTCTGGCAAATATACTTACTTCTCTACTGCTAACATCTAACATGTCACCAAAGAACTGCTGCATTTGCATCTATATTACTACTTATCACGATTAAGATGCAGTGATGGAGAGACTAAAAACCTCAGCCTACATCACAGGGAACACAGATCAACAGGACACTGTGAAGGTCTTTCTAAATGCAAAATCTTCACAGATGTATGTGGTTTTCAAGGCAAAGATCCCCAATGTCCTGATAGGTGAGGTGGTCATTTCTAATTGATTCAAATCTGAGAACTCCTAAGAAGGGAATGTCAGTGGAGGGAGGCTCCTTTACTTCATCAGGGGCACTGGGATGTGTCTGCTGGAACTACAGGATTCCTGATTTATTAGTAAACTGTTCCTAGTGCAACCTGTTGCAAACTAGGGAACCTGAAGCAGCGTAAGTCAGAGTGCTAGGGTAGTGTCTGAAGACACTCTCATTAGGGAGACTAGTGCAAAGATACTTACTCAAGGCTGCTAAGCCTGTCTATTGCACTACCGTTAGCTTAACAACCACCAAAGTGTACAGTGTCTAATCTGGAATGTGTTCACCAGCTAACCTGGGAATCTGCACGGCTGTTCCCCATGAGCTGACGAGCTCACAGGTGCCCAAGACTCTGGGTTTTCCCTGTGCAAAGAGGGGACATTGCAGGGGTCCAATATCTTCCAGAGGCTAGCTCTTATAGGTGTTTCTCCTATCTCCCAATGGGCTCATCCATAGGATCAAAAGGCAAACAAACAAAAAACCAAACCAAACCAAACCAGACCTCTTGAGATTAGCGACCGAGTGCAGCATTACCCCGCCATGCCTTTCTTCTTTCTTGGCTCCTGAATTACCTTCCCAGATTCCTCTACCAAGTCTCTGGACACGCTACTCCTCTGAACTCCAGAAAATAATGCAACCCATGCTGAAATCGCCCTGGGGCTTCACTCCTCATATTAAGAATATGGCCTCTGGCTTTTGGCTCAGGTAGAGAGGACACTGCAGTAATACTACTAAGCATCCTCAAAAAGTAGGAAAAACCTCTAGAGAGCCATGGAAGCAGCCAGGTTTCCACAACCAATATTATATCAGGGAAACAAAATCATTTCTCACTCTTTGTTTTACTTAAAGGATTTTTTTTTAAAGCGTTGGAAGCAACTTTTATAGCTGGCTTGTAAAACAGCACTGTGCCCAAGTTAAACGCAGAACCACAGACTATAAACCCACAGGTTCTCAGAGTACATCTATCTTCCAGAGAAGGAATCTGAGGGGAGGGTGCACACAGGCTGCCCCTCCCTACATAGCACCTGATGGTCCTGGAGGCTTCCTTGCTGCCAGACCAGAACTAGTGCCCTCTACTGTTCCCTCAGTGTCTTCTGGTAAGGGGGCTGTTTTCTAGGGACAGGACAGTCATCATTGCTACTCCTTTCAGTCGCTGGAACTCATGTGCTTTCTCTTCACTGAAAGGGAGAATGCCTAATGTGGCTGCAGAAAGAGGAAGGGAGGGGGAGGAGTGGTAGGGATGAAGGGGCAGGGGGCCACAGGTAGCACATAGGGACAAGTGCACCATGTGGAGACTCTGAAGCAGTAAGTCCTAAAGGCTCCGAGATCTATGCTCAGCATCCTCTTCAGAGAACATAAAAGACCAGGTAAAGACGTTTTGGGTACCCTGCCATGAACATGAACTGGAACCTTGAAAAGACAAACAAGGTGTTCTAAGAGGGTCCTAGCAGCTCATAGCCTTGACGAAAGGTAGGAATTGTAATCCACTGGCCCATATACGAATTCCTTAGGTGTTACACAGCTCTTCTGCTCCACAGTTACACAGCTGGAAAGCATACAAACCCCCAAAGGCTCTACCCAGGTTCTTCCCACTTTCATCTGAATCCTCCACTAGTGCTCCTCAGGGCACCACTAGCATGTCTAGATTGAGCTAGCTTTTAAACACTTAAAAGCTAATTCCACAACACCTTAGTTTTTATGCCCCACCCCAAGTCCAACTCCTTCCCTGCTTCGTATAAACTGAACAAAGGATGTTTAAGTTAAAAAGAAAGTCAGTTACATCACAGGTACATCTCTAGGTAGCCGTTTGTGTAAATGGCCCTTCAGCTTGTGGATGGCAGCAGGTTAGCTGTGAGCTCGCGGTCTGAGGCAGCTGCTAAGTCAGTCTTAGGCTTTCTTTCTTGAAGCCATGTGAGGTTCCCGCGGTGGTCACCCCAATCTGAGTTATTACTCTATTAGAAAGGAAAGGTTTGGCAGAAAGGGATGGCAAGCTGCTTGCAAATCGTATTTCATAGGTATGAAGGACAGGGCAGCAAATGTGGCATGAAGTCAGGGTTAATCACAGAGCAGCTGGCCAGTGGAAGCAACAGCAGACGGCTAACTGCAGGGAAGAAAACCTTGGCCAGTCGGCCGGCAAGACCAAAGGCTGAGTGCTTTGAATCTTGGCATTTTTAGCAGGTACCTGGTACAGAGAAAACAGGGGGCGCCGGTGAAAGGACCGGCTAGTGGGACAGACAGCCACTTAGTTGTAAGGTTACACGGGAAGGGAAACAGCAAAACCAACTGAGGCCTTGTCCAGAGAATTTCATGACGGCACTTGTCTAGATATACATTAAGTATCAAAAAGTATGAATGCAAATGTGGGGAGAAGGATACATTTCTACTCATGTACAAGGGATAAAAACAGAGGTGGCAGGCAGCTTTCACGGCCTTTTTGGAAAGTTAGTCTTACTTCTGGGGAGATACTTGGCTTCTTAGCAGGCGGTGTCATGACACCACTTTGGGCAGTGGTTGTTACTAAGAGTCACCAGCTCTTTTGTCCTGCTCCACACAGTAGCAGAGGCGAGCTGAGTACAGGGTTGGTGATAGCCTCCCTCCATCTGATGGACAAAGGCTCTAGGGTGTGTGGGGAAGGTGTCTTGAGGCTCTGCGGCTCTGCAGAGCTGAATGTCAAGCCCTTTAGAGGACCATTTCTGGGTTTACAATAGGCTCTTGTATTCTCAGTTTGTGAACAGGGTCAGCTGGCAGCTGTTATATTTCTTGGGGCGTTATGGCAGCCAACACTGAAACAAAACCAGGCATAGGATTCCCTAAAAAGTGCAAAGTGCTGGGAAGCCTGCCCAGCAGAACCCTGCCAGGTTATCTAGGAAGCCCTGGAACAAAACACCCGAGCAACACAAAACATTGGTGAAGGGCTCACTGACAGGGCTGGTCATACTTCTGTCCCCACGACAGCCAGGTACCTTCTGTGGGCCTCTGGTACTCTTCAGAGGTGGGAAAAGACAGGAAGCATACTAAAACAGTGTGGAAAGAAAGTGTTCACTCGGTTACACTACATTACAAGTTATTGGTTCATAATTATTTTTTACTGAAGTATTTTTATCACCTCTGAAGATTATGAAAGTCCTAAGTGTCTTTCTCATCTCAGAAAGACTACTTTGTAGTAAGACACAGAGGATCAGCATATAGTACTCAGGTACCCACAGGAAGCCACAGAACCATAGTGATGGCTGACCAAACCAGACTGTCGCACAAGCTTACCCTCAGTGACTTACCAGTGATAATCTGCTTCAAGACCATCACTTTACCCATGGGGGAGGAGGAAGGAAAAAAAAAAAAAGAAGCAAAGCCCAGCAGGAGGGATGACCCCTAAACTTGCTTTCCTGGTAGAGCTGAGGATTAATCCTCATGACTAGTCTTCAGAAGGCTCCAGTTCTTCCCTACTTTACTGTCAATCATGATCCGCCTATACCCTCTTGGAGGGGCAAACCGCAAAGGCAGACTAGAATCACATTCCCAAATGGAGAGCAGACTGGCCCAGCCAATATAGACAGACTACAGAGCTCTAGCAGGCTCAGCGGCTCTAGCGTCCTGCCCTTAGGTCACTCTGGACCTTCCATCTCACAGTTGGAATCTCAGGGGAAGCTACAGGAACTGTTAGAAGGAGGAGGAACTGTTTTCGTGCTGTCAAGTGGGTTACAGCCTGAGTGCTAATAGACCATGTATAGCGAAACCATGTGTCCTCATAAAGGGACAGTCTGCCAGTTTCTTACCTCAACATTTAGAGAAAAGAACTTAGAGAATGGAATGAGTAAGAAGTTTATTGCTCACCTAATAAATAAGGAGAGTTTCTTTTCCCAGACTGGGTAACGAGGAAGCAAATGAAATCTGTCCGTCATGTCCACTCTGGTGGGCTGTGTCCTGAGGAACTGGCTGTATGTGTGAACAAACAGCAGGTATTTACTTCCCTGGAGGACACAGTTCACAGCAATGCCACAAGCAGTGCCCATTTCTCAATCATTGGTTAGAGTGCATTTTAAAAAAAAAATATGGACCTAGACTTTATACTATAAATGAAGATAAGCACTCAGGCAGGCTGAGCAGTAATAATACATCTGGAGCTGTTCACAATGAGAGTTATGGTTTTCTACAGAAGAAGAGAGGAGAGGGGAGGGGAGGGGAGGGGGAGGGAGGGGGAGGGGAAGAGAGGAGAGGGACTTAGATTACAAAAATTATAAAGCTTAAAATTGTTAAAAGAATGAAAGGAAAAAATGGGAACACTAACTTTATTCCCCCCCCCCTTCTCGCCTTCTCTGTTTCCTCTCATCCTCTCCTTTCCTATGCTGTAGACCATACTGCATCCTAGACAAGGTTCTATCAGACAGCTCTAGTTCCAGATCTAGCCATTAATTCTTTTTTTTTTTTTTTAACCTCTTTGGCAAAAGCTACAATACACAAGAAGATGAGTAGAAAACTGAAAAAGTAATTCAAAACTTACTTAACAAAAGCTGAGTATCTTCAACACACATTAAAAAAAAAAAAGGCGAGCCGGGCATGGTGGCGCATGCCTTTAATCCCAGCACTCGGGAGGCAGAGACAGGTGGATTTCTGAGTTCGAGGCCAGCCTGGTCTACAGAGTGAGTTCCAGGACAGCCAGGGCTAAACAGAGAAACCCTGTCTCGAAAAACAAACAACAAACAACAACAACAACAACAACAACAAAAAAGGCGTTTTCTCAGTAAATGAGAACAGTAAAAGAATACAGGTCACGCTGGGTATGATGATACACTGAGTTCCAGTGTAGCCTGGTCTACAGAGTGATTTCCAGAGCAGTCAGAGCTACACAGAGAGATGCGGTCACAGCTCATCTGCTGCGTTAGTCCCAGTGTACTCTGGAGTTGGAACTTTAGCCTTCACGGTTTTTCTTTGTTAGAGGGCAGCTGTACTTTCATTTCCAAGAGAAACAGTTCCTGTCTTCCTCAGTAGCAATGAGCAGGCTCCCCTCACAGTTCGGGAGCACATCTGATTCTGGAAGCTTTGTTCTGTGCAATTCTTACTTATTTCCCACTTAAAAATTCCTCTAGGCACTCTCCTTCCTACTTTTAACAGCCAGCTAAAAACCAAAGGGTCAGGGGTCAAAGGGCAACAGGGGAAAGGTCACTGAACATCACCATCATGTTTTAGCACAAAGTACTTGACTCTAGGAAAGCCTACCTCTGCTGTCTCCTCGCACACATTGTGCAAGCACAGGGGTGTGCGTTCACTGTGCAAGGAGGGCAGAACAGACACCCAGGGCCGAAACCCCTCTCACCAAGCAAACTGCTTCCAGATTCTGCGTGCTCTGGTGTCATAGAGTTTTGCTACAGTCAGAAGCAGCCACCTATGTCTGATCTAGTTAGGTATTTAATGCCTTTGTTTTTAATACAATTTAATGAATTTAATATAATTTTACAGTAATCTCAGCACTCAGAAGGCTGAGGAAGTTACACTTGTCTAAGTTTAGGCTAGCCGGGCCTGAGACAGACTGTGTTTCTGGGGAAAAAAAAATTAAATAAATGTGCATAATTTAGTCTTTAAAAATAGCCAAGTTTAACAACTGGCTGGCAAAATTTGTGAAACTTAACACCTGGCTCTTGAGAACTGACAGCTCCGCCTGTTTTGTCCTACAGGGCCAATCAGAGTTTCCAGAGCTGAGCTTGAGGCTCCGGCTATTTGCAGGCCGCAGTCTGTGGCTTGGTTTTGCTCTGATTTTGGCGTCCTTTTCTGATCTACAATCTTTACAGTCCTTGCCTCCTGTCTCATGGCAGAGACAAGCTCTCTTCAGTGGTCTCCTGAATGCCTCACGGTGCTGGGCATTCTTAGTAACATGTACTGAGAAGTGTACTTCATGGGGGGGGGGGGNGTCTGTCATCACCTCAGAGAGAACTTAGAGACCTCCTGAAGGGCTGAGAGGACACAAGCCTGAGGACACACAAGTCCCCACTGTCACAACACTGCACATTGTTCCATTGCTCACTTCTAACTAAGGAGGTGTACATGCTAACATGAAGATTACAAGTACAGGACTGGCGTAAGCTGGTGCCACAGTCACTTCTCTTCAAGAATACAGACAACAGAGTACAGATTATGAGCATGCTAGGCTTCACACTTGCATCACCACACCCGTGAGAACTGAGTTATATTTGGTTTGCGATGGCTACCATATCTGTAGGATGAGCAATTTGTCAGCACCATTACAATCCTGTGGGAATCACATCTTCATGAGAGAAGTACCTTAGGAGGCTGTGACTATAATCTCAGCTAGGGAACAGCTCAGAAGGACTCTGAGTCTCCTTTCTCTAAAATCTCAGCCTGAAGGTTAATTTCTTGATCTTTACTGTTAAAAGTCCTTGAACTCTGAATAGAACAATCATGTCCTTTGAAGTTTTTTGTAGGCAGCAAGTGTTGCTGGTCTCAGAGCATGGTGCAAGTTTCTACTTCATCCATCATATAAAGGATGCCAGCAGAGGAGAGTGCCAGTAGCTGGCTCTCTTCTTGATCCTCAACTATCCACTGCGATTCTGACGGATGCAGTGTCCTCCTACGCTGACTGAATACTCTCTTCCCAAGCCTTCTTTCATCTCACCCAGTCTGGTTCACAGGAGCCTCCTTGCTTCGGCTGAAGAAGCTGGCTCTCTTCTGAACTCTTAACTGTCTGTGCTAGCTTTATGAGTGGTGAGGAGTTTGTGACTGGTCCTATACAACTGTGCAAAAAGGGAGGGAAGGTTTTACATTTCTTATAGATTCTTTGCCACTTACCAGATGATCTTGTACCATTGAATGGTATAAATAATAAAGAGTTGTCAAGCAGAATCAGAAGAGAGTTTTACTCTTGTTCTAAACAATGTCTTCCTTCACATTTTCAGTAACATAAGCAACAATATCAATAGGCCTATCTATTTTACATGTATGCATACATTATTCTCACATATACATACATACATACCGTATATGTATACAGTATTTATGTATATATATATATATATATATATATATATATATATATATATATATATATATATATATTTCTATGTCCATTTAACACTGGAAAGGCTTGGAGTAACTCTGCAGTAGAGCATGCATTTACCCTGTATAAAGCTCTAGGTTTAGTCCCCAGCAACGAAAACTAAGCTAACTAAATTCTGAGTGGTCACTGTAAAATCTCAGTATCCACTCCAGAACACGTGCAACCTGAGTATGATTTCTGCTCTGATTCCCTTGCTTTCCCGCTGTAGCTTGTTCTCCTTGGCTACTTAAAGAAAACTGAGTTCTTCTTTGCTCCCCCTTCCTCCTCAGCTACGTGCTCAGGTTTCCCTCCACACATTACACATCATTCACTCTGCAGTAAGTTACAGCTATGCACTAAAAATAGGAGAGGGAAAGGGCGGACAATAACAAAACCGCAAGCTCTCGAGGGCTGCTCATTCCTAGGACGATTCAAGCAGCAGGTTTTCTTTATGGGAAACAAAGTTTGAAGTTTCACATTCAGATGCAGCCTGTCAAAACCACCTGGGAATGATTTCAAACTCACTACCCTAATAGGTCTCACTTCCAACCTAACCATTACTGGCCTTTGAAATATAGAAGCTAAAAGCAGACTGGACAGATCAAATACTATAGATAAAAGCATACAGCCCTATGAAAACACAAGGTGGGGGGTATTAAAAAATGGATTTGGACATGAAATCTTCCAAGCTCACTCATTTCAATGGTTCCCTAATGCTTGGAAGAAAACAGAAAGCGGGCAGACTTTAATCCAGATCCAGTTCAGCATCCTACAGGGATCATTTCAGGCCAGCCGACTTTAGTCAAGCCGTGCTCCGTCCACAGGACTGGAGATAAACTGAGGTGTGGTCATGTGCCCCCAAGGCCACTGTGCTCAGTTTCCTAGGGGCCGGCTGGAAATTATGTGATCAAATCTGAATGTAACTTTTCAAGAGTTGTGTGTGGTCTTTCTAACAAAGAGGTGCTTTATATTTGGGACTGACTTGAAAATCTCTTGCCTGTAACTAATTAATTGATAAAATAGTCACGATAACAAAAGGGAACATAAACCCACAGAAATGTTAATCTGCTAACTGAATGCAACTTATAGTTTATTCTCACTGATCAGATGCAGACAAGAATATGGAAGAGAAGTACTGGTTTTACAAAAAGTCAACTGATGAGAACTAGGGTTCTCTCCACCCCCAAACCAAGTAGAGATGGTCTACAGTGCCACAGAGCTACAGTCTCAATCCATCACAACTGTTAAAACCCACGCCACTTAGGCAAGGAGCTCTAGGAGTGCTGCATCTGAAAGAAACAAATACAGTAAGAGAAGCCAAGTGTTTAAAAGATTTATGAAGCCCGCTGAAATAATTCAAACCTAGGCAGACAAACCTTTTAGAGAAGTGACAAACTTAGGTTCCTAGATATCAATGGGTGGTAATCAATCTCAGTGCCTGAACAAACAGTACCTTATTTGGGCTTTGCAACATCATGAACTGGAAAGCCCTGGCATACTGATAAGGGGACTAACTACGGTAATGAATGTGAATATGTGTCAGAACAGAATGTGATAAATTGCCCAAGGGCAGAGATTATACACTCAGTGCTTAGTGCCTCTTGACACTGTGAGCAAGAGCTCAATACATAGCTATTGAGTTGAGCCAAATGTATCGAACACCAATTTCATAAAACAAAGGAAAACAGGGGAGTATGTGCTGGCCTGCCACTCACTTTATGCCAGAGAAGTAGCTACAGAGATGAGGAGACTTAATTTTACTTAATGATTCTGATCTTAAAAAAAAAAACAAAAAAACAAAACCAAAACCAAAAACTTTTGTGTGTGTGAGTGTGGGCATGTACACATCAAAGTGCATGGTCAGAGAATGGATGCTGGAGTCCATGTTGCTTCAGAGGGTCTCAGGTTTGCCAGTGTGTATGGTATGCTAGGCTAGGTTCCCTGCAAACTTCCTGGATTGTCCTGTTGCCAGTTCTCATCTCACCAGTTGGTGCTGGGTTTACAGATGCACCAACTGCCCTGGCTTCACACAGGCTCTCAGTCTGAATGTAAGCCCTCAAGTTTCCACAGCAAGCACCTGACCCAAGGAGACATCACCACGGACTATTTTAATATTTCTACTGTTGGGATTTGTGTGACAAGCATGTATTATTTGTTTTGCCAGTGAAATAAAAAATAAAAGTATATTAGCTAAACCTGTCAACAAATAATTGATATTAATTTAAAAACAAGACCCTCAAATTATATATTTTTCGAGGGAAGCAAAAGAGAAAATAGCTGGGGATTGTATCATGGTTGGGTTACACTTGAACCCCCAATAGCATCCTCCTAAAGAGGAAGCATAGTGAACCCAATTATAAAATATACTAGACTCAACCTATGGGGTGACGTCAGAGGACAGGAAGTGCGGAACGGTGTTCTAGTGGTGTCCTAGAGGTTGAGAATGTACAGGCTATCTGGATCTAGTCTGCCATATATACCTCAACTGCAATCCCACACTTTGAACAAAGTCAAACAAATGGCATCTTCTCATCATCAGCTGTTTACTGCTGGGAGCCTGAAGCTTTATTCTACTGAGCAACAGTTAACTTGTCCTTATTTCCCCTAACCTGGAGGCACTTGGCTGGTATAAATTCTGGCCAAGTAAAAAGATTTCTTTTTATCAGGGACTGCAAATGGCCTATCAGAGTACAGACCAGATTCTGTAACTCATATTCTACAAAAGGTCATTCTTCCCTCCTTGAGCGCATACCTACTGATGGTTACCGGATATACCTGGCTGTCTATAATTATACTGCTTCAAATAAAGACCACAAACTTGTTGAGAAATGCACACTCCTCAGTCAGCTAACCCTCATAAAGTCTTCGACTTCAGCAACTCTTTGCACATCAAGCTATTATCTAGTTTGTCCTCTTCCACACAATTCAAGGCCTTCTCTTTCTAGCTCTGGGACACACTGCTGGTACCTCACAGCTGGTGGCTACAGCAGCCAAACCAGGGTATCCCCAGCCTTCCTCTGCTTGGCACTTAGAAGCTGTATGGCTTGAGAGTAGAACTTCAACTAAGAGTCCAGCATGCTCAAGTGAGGTTGCCAGGGAAGCAAACAAGCTAAATGAATTCTTTTCTATGTGTAGGCTCAGTCAGTAGCATTGGGCAGACTGGATCCTCAGTCCAAGCTCAGTCCAGATCCCTTCCCTGGGAGGTTCCTATACTGTTCATAGAGGAGAACAAACTTCAATCTTTAAAGCCAAAGTACTTCTTAAGTCCCATTCTGTAAGTTCTTGATCAGTACCTTTTGGCATAGAGACAAAAAGAATTGTCAGTCTCTAAGAATTTATGAAGTCGACATTTTAAATTGAAACATGAAGGACAACATTTTAATATGGGCTTATATTTAAAGGATGGTTTGAAATACAAAAACACAACTATGAATAGAAATAAAAATAGAAAATGTCTTCTAAAAACTAAGACAAACTGGGCTTGAGTTGTCAAAACTAAGTAAGAGGAAGATGGCTCAGTGGGTAAGGGAACATGTTGATTCTTTTTAAAATCAAGGGCTGGCGGGGTGGGGGAGGGTGTTCAATTGCTCAGCTTCCTCTGCACATTCCCACACCCTGATTTCAGAATCTAAAAATCAACACAGCACACTGAAGAAAATGGAAACCAAGATACACAAAATTATCACATACAGCAAGGAACAGAGCTATACAGATCTGCTACATGTCAAAAATTTAATTTGGCAATGATTCTGTGGGTCTTAGTATAATTTTTATATAATTTAGAATTCCACATCTGCAGCTTTACATTACTTCTGAATTTGCTACAATCACTTTCTACCTTTTGGATTTTTTTTTTTTTTTTTTTTTGATAGAAGATTCCATGGTGTTGCCAGGTGGTGGTGGCACATGCCTTTAATCCCAGCACTTGGGGGGCAGAGGCAGGCGGATTTCTGAGTTCGAGGCCAGCCTGGTCTACAGAGTGAGTTCCCGGACAGCCAGAACTACACATAGAAACCCTGTCTCAAAAAACTAAAGAGATTCCATGGTGTTGGCTTGGATGGCCTGCAGATCACTATACAGACCAGGCTGGCCTCAAACACGTGTCAGTTCTCATGCCTGAGCTTCCTGTATGCTGGGACAACAGGTGTGAGCCACCATGCTTGGCTGCTTGTTTGCATTAAAAGACACTTTTATATTATGGAGTAAAGTTAACATACTTCATGCCAGTTATACTCCTGTTTAGGGTAAAGGTTGTATTTCCAGTCTGTCACCCCAAAACAAACCTGGAGATGCATCAAAATTATACACATATGTGGCTTTAAAATACAGAACTCAAAGCTAGAAAACACAGTTTCTCTAAAGAGTAATTTTGAAAGAACTGAGGAAGTCCAAGTTACACTACTTGCAAACAAAGATGTTTAAGGCTGGGAAAAGTGCCGGGACACCTTGTGCTTAGTCAATTGTGTATGTGTATCTGTGCATGTATGCGTGCCTGTGTTCAGTGTATGTGAAACACACATGCAAGCAGTACATACAAACACACCCAGCCTCACTACCCACACAAACTTCAGCACTGCTTTCCTGGAGGTAGCTGACAGAGGATGGACAAAACAGAGTACTTTGTTGGGACAGTAAACCTTTTTGTCCATTTTTTCTTTACAAATAATTAATAAATCATCACTGAAGTTTTTTGTGACGCTTAATGAAATGAAACAAAAGTTGTTCACTGTATACCCAATACAGAATGCTAAATAAATGCTGGGTAGATGTGGTTAGAGATAGGGCTGAAGTACAATCCTAATGTCAGTTAACAAAGGACATGTAAATATGAAACTACGTAAATCACAAGTGAAAAGTTAGTAGTTATTTTTGAAAAGTTCAAGGCTTGTGGCTTTGAAAATAAGAAGCAATCATGCAATAAACCAACTAGAATTGTTGCCGCTGTGGAGACCTAAAAGGAACTGTTCCTGTTTCCACCCAAGCCTAGCCCTAGGGAGCAGCGAGTTTACCTTTGATTTTCAAGGCATATCTGATTTCTTCCAGCCATTACAGAGTCAAAGAATGAAGTGGACTTAGATACAGCAGTGCAGGAGAACAACTTTGACTTCATCTCTGCACTTGAATCAACAGACCCAAACCCTCTGAAATGCGGTCACCAGTGCAATTATGTGCTGGTCTCCTGCACACTTACAGACCGTCATCTGGAAAGCATAAAACAAAGCCAGCGACACTGTGCTCCCAATTGCACAGGAGACCGGGACTTAGCAATGTGTTACATTCTACCCCCTAAGCAGCACACAGTTTTACAAAGCCTTTTCCTACCAGAAACAACTGAGGGAGCCATAATTTATTTCCCTCGATGAAGAGGAAACCAAAGGGAAAGAGAACAGGCCACTAAAACCATTCCTTCAAGCATGGGGCGGAGGGATGGTACCAAAGAGATTTAAGTGGCTGCTGTGAAATCATTCTTAGGATTGAGACAGCAAGACACTCTAGTCCCAGCTTTTCTACATGACACAGTTGGTTTTTTTCCTCTTTTAAAGAATTAATTTTATTTTTTGACTATCATCCATGCCTCTAGTAATAAAATATTTGTTTTCCATGTACGGCTGCGGGTTAGGTGAGGGAACTGTTTATAGAAATGACACTGAGGAATTCTGGAGTGTCTGGTAAAACCCGACTCTATCAGCACTCAATGCCTTTCATAACAGCATAGCACACTTGCAAACAGGGACCACGTTTCCTCTGGTGAGTACCTGCATAGTACATACTCCTGCCAACCAAGTTCTTTGTTCTTTTCTGGTTTGATGAAAATTTGGAGAAGGTTGCCCCCTTGTGTTCATCTTGGTGCAGCTGCACCTTACCGGCCAGGTCTGGAAGCACAGACCTTGTTTTTATCATCATCATCATCATCATCATCATCATCATCATCATCATCATCATCATTATTATTATTATTCCCAGTCAGAGCCACTGTAATGAGACCACTGCTGGGGGTTTTTGGAGAAGAATCAGGAATTCTGACTGGGACAGCTGTTTTGGATCTCTCTGGAGGCTGAACAACAAAACGACTAGTTTTTATGTACCTAATCAGGGTAAGGACTGCCTTGGTAAAGCTTCAGATACAGCCATTCCTGTCTGTCAAATGTCTGTCTGTGTGACACTGACCTGAGCGAGTCCACACATACAGGGTACACTGCACAGAAGGTACTAAGACCACACAGAGCAACCAAATAGTAGGACAGCCCATCTAGGAGTGCAGGAAAAGGTGGGAGGCTTCGAGAGACCCCTGACTAACTCAGGAGGAGAGTTCTAAGTACAGATGTCCTGAATCATGACCCCTTCCCCCCACAGTTAGCCTGCTGAAGGCCCCCAGCTGGGATAAGCTGCAGGGTTTCTCTCATCAGTTCCCCTTTTGGCTGCTGAGGTGGGTTCAGAAATAGGAATGACCTACAAATAATTTGGAAGACTAGACACACGGAGTGAAAAATCCACTCTAGGCAGCAGTATAGACCCAGACAGTATGGTGAGCATAAAATGAATGTATATGATCAGATGATTAGGTTAGAAAAGTGAGCTGTGGGACCATGAAAGGCAGCCTGTTTTCTGGTCGAGCTAGGTTCAAACCCCGGAGATCCAACAGATGAATCTGCGAGGGATGGAGGCCCATTTGCCATGTTCCCAGACATAGGCTCCTGACATGAGGACTCAACCCCATCATTCTGTGGCCATCAGACACAGAGGCTGTCCAGGCTCCACCCCCACAGTTTCCTGACAATAGCCAGGTATGCTCCTCCCCACAGTTACTAGGCAACAGCAAAGTAGCCCAGCCCACTATAAAAGGCCCCTTCTCCCTCTACTACTTCTCTTGTTTCTTCTCTCACCTCTTGCCCTCCTTCTTCCCCATCTTCTCCCCTCTCTCCACGTGGCCATGGCCACTCTCTGCCTCTTTACTCTTCTCTCTCTCTCTGCTGTTCTACTGATGCCGCGTGCAGAGCTAGCAGCCTGAGCTAGCCAGACTCTTGCCTGCATGGGAACCACCCAGCACCTTCTCCCCCTGCCCCTTTCCTTTCAGCCCCAGGGCTGACTGAGCCACCCCCAGGGCTCCCACCTGCTCTCGGCTTTTCTGCAGTGTCCAGTGACCTCCTGCAATGCCCAGAGCTAGAACCTGTTGTCTGTGGGCCCCACGAGGCCCAGGGACCTCGGACTGCTCCATGACTTCCCACAGAGTCCTACATCCACCCGCTCAGAGCTCCGGAGCTCTGGAGGGATGAGGGTCATCTCTCCCATCTCCTTTATTTCCCCACGACTGGTGCCCAAGAGTAAGTCACAAAAGCTTGTGTTTTCAGAATTTAACCTGAAAAAGAGGATTTAAAAATAAATTTTTTTAAAGTGACTAAATGCCAAGAATGGTCTAAGACTGAGGAGATGTCAGCAGGTATATACAAACCTATGGATCTGAGTTTAAAACCTCACAATCCACATAAAAGCTGGTCGTGGTGGCACATGCACCCGTAACTAGCACTGTGTGGGCTGGGGACAGGGGGATTGCTGGGGCTTGCTGGGTACCAGTCCAAGCCCAGGTTCAGTGAGAGACTCAGTGTCAGGCATAAATAAGGAGAGAGAATGAAAGAACAGGAGACACTCTAGCCTCTGGTCTGTATATATGTGCACTGGATCACCAACCCACATGTGTGCACACATCCCCCTCGTCCCCCACAAAAGATGGTTTATATCCTACCTCCTCCAAGTCTCTCCATGTAGAATCTCAAGTCTATAGAAAGGTAGGGATTAGGGAAAGGCTGTGTCAATACAGGAAAAGGTCTCATGCAAATGCCAGAGTCTGAAAAAAAAGGAACTACATTAAAGGCCACCCAGGTGCTTAAGAATTAATTCATGCCACTAACACAGCAGGTGGTCTCTCTAGAAGTTAAAAATAAGAGACCCTGGGCTTCAGCAATAACCAGCAGTAAGACAGGGGAGAGACCACCTCTCAGGGAAGCTCCTTGAAGGGAGTTTAGGCTGCTGCCGGGGGCTCAGGTTCAGAGAGCTGGCCCAGAAGCCACGAGAAAGGTCTTGTATAAAAGTGGGAAAGGCTGCTTCCCCAAGCCTAACACCAGGGCCATGCTGCCTGTGTAAAATTACTGACGACGCAAGCAGGGCTCAAGCTGCACACTGGTGTTCACTAGAAATGCTTCCATATTGTAAAGACTGAATCTTACCAAACCAAATGATAACTTCACTCATAAAAATTATTATCTAGTGTGCATGTATATACATACATACATACATACATATATATACACAATATATATATATATATATATATATGCACATCTACACATAATGTGCTTGTGCACATATAAAAGTCTAAGGAGTCTCCATTAAGCTGATAGCACATGCAGTAATCACTTGTAGAGACCTGACCTCTCTAGATTCTTATATACACTGAGCTTCATAGAACAATGTGATCGTGAGTCTGTTCTGCAAACCAAGCAAAATGTCTTAACATAGACAGACATGAACTAGAAAAGACAAAAAGGATTTCAAGCTCACTCATATGCAAGGATGAATGTAGGAGTGTAGACCCAAAACAACAACCAGCTGAGATAAGCTAGATAACAAAAGTAACTTCATGGGCTACCAAGATGGTTAGATGGTTACCAGCACTTCCTGCCCTTCTAGAGCTTGCCCCAGCCCCCATCATGGCAGGTCACAACTGCCTGTTTACTCCAGCTCTAGGGGATCCAACATCCTTTTCCGGCTTTTAAGGACACTCACACACATACACATAAAGATATAAAGTAAATCTTAAAGAGAAATGAATTACTGATGTCCTGGTTAGTTTCTGGTCAGCCTGAGAGAAGTTAAGAGTTATCTGGGGAGAGGAAACCTCAACTGAGCCCCATCAGACTGGCCTTCCTGCATGTCTACTGGGTATTTTCCTGATTCATGACTGATGCAGGAGGGAGGGCTACTGTAGTCACAGGGGTTCACTGTAGTCAGTGCCACCCCTGGGCTGGTGGCCCAGGTGTTGAAAGATAGCAGGCTGAGCAAGCATGGGAGCAAGACAATAAGCAGCCCCCCTCCATGGCTTCTGCATCAGCTCCTGTCTCCAGGTTCCTGCCCTGTTTGAGTTTCTGCTTCGGTGTCCCTAGTGGATGTACTGACTGGTCAGGAAATGTGGGCTAAATTACCCCTTCCTCCCTCAAGGTGCATTTGGTCATGGTCTTTTACACAGCAACAAAAACCTAACTGAGACAAATAGAAATGATCAAAATTAAATAAAGAAACTGGCAAAACGCACCAGAATCGAAAATACAGCCCAGCAGCAGCACCTATACTGTGTTTTTGTTTTCATTTTTGTTTTTGTTTTTTGTTCCGTTTTGTTTGTTTTTTTCTTTCTGTTGAAAAGTTCTGGAGAATGAAGTCAAGGGTCCAGTACAAGCAATTTTGAAAATTTACAAATAACCAAAGTGGTATTAAAACAGTGGGAAAAGGAGCAGAAAGGTGACTCAAATGTGTTGTGCATCTGGAAAACCGTCAATCTGACCAACTTTATATGATATCTTGCCCACATTCTAGAAGAGTGGAGACCAGCATGTGAGTTATACAGCATAAAATGTCAAAAGAGCAATATATGAAAGAATACAACTCTCCAATGCATGGTAGAGCTAGGGAATTTAAGGAAGAAAACACTGACCCGTAGAGCCCTTTGAGGATAAAGTACAAAATAATCACCATAGGCCGACTAGCACTCAACTGTGACCGCTGAGCCCTGCCTAACTTGGTAGTCCTCTGCTTCGGGAACTCAAAGGGTGTGCCAAAGGCTTCTAGGACAACCCAGGCTGCCAAAGCCCAAGACCACACTCTTCTGTTAACACTGCAAAAGAGGGAAGAGCCAGAAGAGACTCAGAATTTCCCTGCTCAACAACCAGACACCAGGGGAGGAAGACACATTAGTTTCAGTGTCCAGCTAGAGAATTCCCAATAATCTTGCCATGGCTCTGGGATTAGATAATCTTATTTTACTAAAACACAACTGGCCAGGCATGATGGAGGATGTAATCTCAGCACTTGAAAGGTGGAGGTAGGAAAATGAAGACTTCACAGCTACCTTCAGCTACAAAACATGTTTTGAAGTCAGCTTTGGCTACATGAAACCTAGTCTCCATAAGAGAAAAGAAAAAAGCATGGGCGGTGGTGGCACACGCCTTTAATCCCAGCACTTGGGAGGCAGAGGCAGTTGGATTTCTGAGTTCGAGGCCAGCCTAGTCTACAAAGTGAGTTCCAGGACAGCCAGAGCTATATAGAGAAACCCTGTCTCAAAAAACGACCCCCCCCCAAAAAAAAATAAAAGAAAAAAGCAAAACAAAGCTATGTAACTGCCCTAATAGTCTTCAAGAAAAATGTTCAGATCAAGAGAGGACTTTGCTCTTACCCACCAACATCTAGTATTGATTTTCATGTTTGTGTGGAGTAAGCATGGATGTGTTCCCATGTGTGTGAGTACACATGTATATGTGTGCACCGATGTGTGGAAATCAGAAACTACTCCTTTATTAACTGAAGCAATCCAGTGTAGCTGGCCAGCTTGCTTTGGGGATCCCATCTGTGTAGTCCCTCCGAAGTACAGGGACTGCAGGTGGACGGCATTGCCACCTGGCTTATGCAGCTTCTGGGGGTCTCACTCTGGTCCTCATGCTGTGCAGCAAGGCACTCCACAGCCCGGTTCTAGTATGTTTATAATGGGAGCTAAGCCTTCATCCTTTCTCGGTTCCCTATGTGCCTAAGAACACTGTAAGCTTTAAAACCCGCAGATGATGGCTACTAAGTAACTTCTGGCTGCTCACGCTTCCTGCTGCTTAAGCTCGGTCATCTTATCAATTAACTCATCCACTCGATAATACACATGAAGTACACAGAGCAATTAGGCATTGAGACTTACAAGGCTTAGTCCCTAAGAAGTATGCTGTTAGCCCTCCTTCGATCCAGCACACAAGATGTAGTAGGAAGCCGAAGCCTTCCTGCTCACCCACAAAGGAGATTGCTTGTCCTAGTCAAGGATAAACTGAATGATCTGTCCCCCTACATAAAACTGGGAAAGGGGAAGTTACTTTAAAAAGAACACAGTATGTTTTCTTCTACAGAAGAACTGTATGCTCTTAACACCTACTGCTCTTAATATAATCCTGGAGGTACAGATTCTGATGTCCTATGCGCCTGTCAATTTACAAATACTAATCAATAAGAATTCCTTTTAAGAAATCACACTGAAATTTCATGGTCTTTGTTCTTATGATGATGATTTCTCTTCAGAATGTCATTTTAGAAGTACATGCTGGTTTATGTAGTTGTAGAAAACAAGTTTATATCTTTATTTTAAATCTGTCCCCATTTAGACTACAGTTTGCTGACCAGGTATGAGGCTGCCCACAGATGAATCTAGGACAGTGTTCTCAACCTATGGGTTGTGGCCCCTTTGAGGGAGAACAACTGCCACAGGGGTTGCCTAAGACCATCTGAAAACACATATAGTTACATAACAATTCACAACAGTAGCAAACTTACAGTTATAAAGTAGCAATGAAAACAAGTTCAGGGTTGGGGATCAGCACAACATGAGGAACTGTACTAAAGGGTTGTAGCATTAGGAAGGTTGAGAACCGCTGCTCTAGGACTACAGGGTTACTACTGTCTGCGTCCTCCTTCCTCTTGTGTGGAAGCTATGGTTCTCTGCAAGGCACTGCTTCCGAGGCCCAAGGCTCCCATAGCTCTGCTTCCACAGCGAAGCTCCAGCCCAAACCTGGGCTCTGACACCAGTGCTCCTTCCAGGAGCTGCAAGGCTCCTTAGGCTCTGCTTCTCCAGTAAGGGGGCTCTTGCTGCAATCTCAAGCTTTCTCTAAGACGACCCCAGAGGGTTGGGGTTCTTGTAACCAGAACTGACTATGACTGAGGGAGAATCAGAGGACTGCAGCATCCGCGAATGTACCCGACTTCCTTTCTGGGCACTGCTGAAGAACAGCTTCCTAACAGACTTCCCTAGAACACAGTACTTGTCCTGAGAATGCTTTGTGAATGGCCCACTTGAAGTTTTTAAATGGATATACTAAGTGTATCTATTTAATGTATCTCTATGTTTTCTGAACTGTAAAAATCTTTTAATATTTACAGTTAGCAAGTCATACTTTGCTTATTATTTTTACTTTGTAGGTATGATTTTTGGAAGCCTAGTAACATTCCTTATTAAAAAAATGGTAATGGCCATGAGACTTCATTAACATCTATGTTTTGGTATTTTTGAAATAAAATGAGGTTGTACATCCCACTGAACCTCACAGCAGCCTTGCTTGATCCCCATCCCACAGCTGACAAAGTGAGGGACCAGTTAAGCACCTGCCCTGTTACTAAACTGGTTATTCAACCACTCTAGCCACAGAAGCTAAACTGGAATTTTAATCCAGAACATTCCATTTCTAAATCACAGACTTTGCATTTCTCCACTCAATTCTATGGAAAAAAATTGTACAGGACAGAATCATCAAGGTAAAGAAAATACACTAAAACTATTACCTATGAACGTGTGTGTGTGTATGTTTGTACACACACATATGCACATGCATGCACACAGGAAACAAATGGTATCTAAATAAAAGGTAAAAAGAAAACTGCAAGAAATGACATAAGCCCACTGCCCAAAGCAGCGGGCCATTACCAGCATCCAAGACAGTTCCATCTCTCTTAAGCTAATTACCTTGAATTTGCTGTCTTTTTATTTATTTATTTTTAAACCTTGGACACATCTGTTTCTAAATAATGTGCAGTATTTACATGCTTTTAACTTTTACATAGAAATTCTGCAAACTGCATGTTTTTCATTCAGTTGCAAGACTGTCCAAAATTGATAATATAACATTAGTCATTTTTACTCATGAACAACATTCCATTTCATAACAATATAATTTGCATTGGTAAGCATTTAATTTGCCATTCTCTCATGAACATGAGCACTATTAACATTCCTGTGTGAGTTCTCTGTTTAAGAGTCTACTAAACTTTCTCTTTTGAGTTAAAATTGCAGTATCTGGGTATCATGAATCCTTCAAAGCATATCCACAGTTCCACAAATACAACACAAGGTGTTACCAGATTGCAATATTTTTACCCTTCTGATGATTATAAAGGAGCACTCTATTATGATTTTAAAATGCATTTCTGAGTTGCTACATATCTACTTGTTTGCCATATATATTCACATTTTAGATCATAGTTGAATCATGCTTCTTCATCTAACATCGAGTTCCTCTAAGCCACATACTCTGTCTTGTCTGAAAGATTAAGCTGTGTAAAGTTTTCATAAAAACTGTCACTACTCAAAACTCATCCTTCTTGTGATCACTCAAAAGTCTCCTTTCTACAAGCTAGTGTCAGGGTCTTAAAGAAATACCTCTATCTCAGAAAACATTAAAAACGAAAACAAAAACAAAAACAAAAACAAAAACCTTACCAGATTTATACCTTCCTGTAAAACTTATCTTTAAAATCCTTAAGATAATGTCAAACTGAATTCAAATGAATGCATCAATTTATGCATTTGAAACTGCTGAAAAAAAGATTTGTTTTTATCTAAAGATTATACGGTATGAACTATTAATGGTATCTCATCAATATTTACAAGCCATTTACAAATTATTTCCCCATTTTGAAATGAGCTGTAAATCCTAAGAACCACGCCTGAGCGCCTCACCAGCTGTCTCCTGAACTGGCATTTGCTTGGTCCATTACTACCCTCTCCTACTTCTTCATTGCTGACACTGACTTGTTAGTATCTTGTTAATTTAGCTAAAGTCCAGGCTCTGAACTTCACAGCCTGCTAAGTGTTGTCCCACCAATTATGTCAACTAGTAATTATTGACCTCTCAAGTGTGCCTCTAACAAGTCCTTAGAATGGAACTGACTTGAAGTCTACTCATTGTGTCCATGTTCTGAGTACAAAGACTTCTTCTTTAACGACTACATCCAACACATGTGGGCCAAAATTACAGCTGCAGCTCAAGAAACTGCAAGAAGCCTGCAGGCTGGAGGCCGCTGCTCCCATCCTTGAAGGTGTCAGTAGCATTTCCTCCAAGTTTACTCCTAGGAAAGCTTCCAGTTGTCTAGTAACAGCCACAGTCCATCCCTGACTTCTGCTATGCTCAGGCCAACCTTCTATTTCCATGTCTGTGTGATGCTTGCTGGGTTTCACATCTCTACTTCTTCTGGGAGCCTAGTGTTGATCCAGCTTAGTCTAAGTATAGTGTAATGGTCTGCTGGCAAGGGCTCGCTGTTATTTCTCCTTCTATTTACTATGATTCAAAATGTCATGCCCTCCCTTCCTTCCTCTCTCCCAAGATGCTCCTATCTTTTGCACGGCTGAGAGAGATCAGCACATTTCCCATCACTGGTCACTGGCATTTTCACTGATTCTTGCACCTTTCCCTTCTACAGTCTTTCCCCATGATCCCTCCCATTGACTCAACTATTTCTGACACATTAACCTGCCTTGCTCCTTTGACCAATACCTTTAAATACTATCTGCTTCCTCTTCCCTCAGGATCTGCCCTCTGCTCTTGAAACTTCATTAAACAAAGAGTAAAAGATGAAGCTGGTTGTGGTAGTGTACACTGTAATCCCAGCAATGAGAGACTAATGCAGGAGGATCGTAAGTTTCACGCCAGACTGGGCTACACATAGTGACATTCTCAAAAAACAATAAAGAACGAGAATGGAATGTATACACTCTTTGAAGATGGAGTGAGGTCTACATAAATGTATTTCGTTCTCATATAATGCCTAGAGGAGCAACTTTTAGATTAGGAAGCAGTGTAGATCCAACTTTTCAAAAGATCCATGTTCACAGCCAAGTACTTCAGTCAGTGACTATGAGAATTAGTCACTGACTTGATAAGAACTTACTTGATAAGTTCTTACTTGATAAGAACTGTATCAAACATACAACCACAATCAAAGCTGAGGTGACAGAGAAGGAAATGTCCCCTTCCTAGAACCTGCTTGGTGGTTTCTAGGGCTGAAGGGACTGAACATGTTCCAGTGCCACCTGCAACTGTAGTCCAACATCTGCAAACTGCTGAATTAGGGTACACATAACAATGTCATGGTAAGACTAGGTGTGCTGGCTACTGCTTTAGTCTCAGCACTGAAGAGGCAGAGGCAGGCAGATCTCTGTGAGTTAAAGGCCAGCCTGGTCTACAGAGCCACAGAGGGAAATCCTGTCTCAAAGGAAAATGAAAAAAAAAAAAAAAAGCTACACATAAAATTACAGGAATTTAGTCAAAGTCATACTGATTCAGGGTATACATGCTTTAGTTTTAAATACAGTGAATGAGACAACTCCTATGAATAATAGGGAGGGAGGGAGAGAGGGGAAGGAGGGAGGGAGGGAGGAAGGAAGGAAGGAAGGAAGGAAGGAAGGAAGGAAGGAAGGACAATTTAATTAACAGGAGGATCTAATAAAAATAATCAGATTAATATGAAGACTTATTCTTTAAAGGCATATGGTAAAATGCAATGTCAAAAATGATTACTCAGTGAGACTGATTAGAAGCAAAGGAAGAAAACCTAAACATACAGAAACAAAAAGGATAAACAGCCACAGATAAAAGCAGCAGTTAAACACACTGGCTTTCACAATGTGCGTCACTGTATTACAGATGTGGAGTTAGTTCCATAGTGTCTCTGAGCTTCAGTTCCCTGTCTGGGAAACAGCCCTCGCTCACTGGCAAGTAGTCCTAAGACAACCACCAACAAGTACTTAGTAGTCTTTTGCTTAGCTTACCTGAATTTTCAAATTTTCCTGTGGAGCTTGTGCCATATTATTAAATTATTTTTAATATATGTGGCCCAGGGGTTTGTACATAAGTAAGCATGTCGTCTATTTATCTCTCTAGGAATGTTGTTTTTAAAAAAATACTTAATATTTTAATAAGTTTTGTAATGAAGCACTCAGGTAAGAAGACACGTGTGAAATGGGGACGGAGGAATACACAGGATCCCAGACCCCACAGGCAGACACGATGATACACCAGGCACAGTGGCCCTCCTGGTAAAAGAGCTCGAGACCCACACCCCCAGCTTCACTTCTATAACACAGCTACAGAGTACTGGGAACACAGCTAGTACAACTGATGAAGGCAATCTTTCTGTCACTTGGTTTCAAACTATGGAAATGTACATACCTGGGGGTTATGAAGTGGCCACCAACCAGACAGTTTGGTTCTGGACATGAAGAAGACAGAGGTTTCCTATTTAGTATTTCATGACACTTAGAAAACACTGGTCTGCTGTCCTCATTGTATGATGAAAGTCTGGACAAAACACTAATGCTAGCGCTAACATCCTAGTAAAGCAAGTGATCAATGGCTGGGCCTTCTCTCTAAGATTACAAAGGCAACTCACTACAATTACGAAAATTAAATATAATTCATGATATTAGCTACATCAGGAAAGCCTCTAATCCTCTCTTCAGAGTCTGAGGATTCATCAGTACAACTGAGTACCATTCCTAGCCTGATAAATAAGAGTCACCGAATCAAAGGTGAAGCTGAAACACTGGGCACAGCAACCTTAAAGCAAGGAAGAGCAGCTATACCCAGGGTTACCTGTTAGTCTTTATCAGCAAAAGAAAACATAGAGAAATAAGATATAACCATTATATAAAAGGAAAATGTGTAAATCATTACCATCTGCAAATGGAAAATTATAAAAATCAGGTTATACTACTAAATGTAAGAGACCACTAAAGCTATTAATTTTTTGTTGATCACAATAAACTCTCTCCAATCAAAATATACACTGCTGATAATATACATTGTAAAAAATTCTCAAGAAATAAATTTAAAGTATTATGTGAGTATCACCTAGACCTAAGGACTACAACTACATACTGCTGAGATTTTCTTTGAAACAAATCAAGTCCAACTTGCTGGTAAAATCCTTCCAGTGATTCTTCTTTCTAGGTTATTTTACATAAACAGAATGCCCACTCCCCCACCACACACACACACACACACACACACACACAATTCATACTGATCACTGCCACTGACTTCCTATTGGCCCAGCACCCAACCGTGGCAGAACTAAATCTGTTCAGAAAAAGGCTAATTAATATTTATTATTTTCCTTATGTTGTAAAGAGAGGAATATCATGTTTCCTTTCAGAATGTGTCCCTGAACTTTTAAAGGCTCAACCATATGGAAGAGATCTACAAGAGTATATGCAAAGGCCAAGGATTTGGAATTCTAATTCAATTTCCCCTCATATTTTAGTGCAAGCCTGCAGCAGACATTGATTTTTAGAGGTATTTCCAGTGGGGAATGGAACAAAAGACTATTGTGCGCTCCACACAGCTCTCTTTGGTCCCATCTATACCAACTATACAAACATCAGGTTGGAATTACATGACTCTAAACTTGAAATCAACTATTTCCAGACTACAAAAATCTTTTCCATATTTATTAGCACATACAAGTTTTGAAGTGAGTTACAGCTGAGTTCAAATGTGAAATCTGCATTTTCAAGTGTTCCAATAAAAGAACTTTGCTATGGAGTCTGACTACCTAATACTGATTGTTCAAGAATGCTATATAATGTTTTCATTT
Organism: Mus pahari; assembly: GCF_900095145.1. Lineage (NCBI taxonomy): Eukaryota > Metazoa > Chordata > Mammalia > Rodentia > Muridae > Mus > Mus pahari. The sequence goes on along the minus strand of NC_034590.1, from coordinate 54,201,130 downwards.
CCTCTTCCAACAAAACAATTTTGGTCTGCACTGAATGAACCCACTGCTACACGGCTTCTGATGGGAAGCAGACGGCCATCAGCCACAGCGCTGGCCACTGTTTTCTTATTAAAAAGCGTGCCTTTTTCTCTATGTAAAGAAAGTCAAAAGGAGCTCACAGGCATTCCCTGATCACAATGACTATCTCCATTTTAATTTGTGATGAGTATAAAATGCAAAAGGAAACCAGAAGTTATCTGTGATCAAGAGTGTGGTAGTTTTAAAGCACCGTCCACAAATCCTAAATAGGCCCCTCATTAAAAGTGAGGCTTTTTTTTGTTTTTGTTTAAAAAAAAAAAAAAAAAAAACCACTAAAACCAAATATATAATAGTTCTTCTTACAATATGGGCCTCGATTCACTTCTAACACACAGGAGGTGGTGGCAATGAAGCTTACAGCTACAGAAGGCATGCTGGGACTTGCTCATGGAGAAAACTTACCGAGAGGAATGATCTATTCAAGCATAGTGCTAGAGATCGAATTCTGCAAGTGTTGGCGGCCTTGATTTTAGGCCCATGGTGAAGTAAACGGTGGAGGCAGGGACAGGGTGCTGTTCTCCTCATGGTACGAAGAAAGGGATAAAGGTGTCAGAGCAAGATAGTGCCTTTAAAGACACGTTCTGGTAACCCACAGTCTCTCTTCAAGTGTCTACTAATTCCTCAAATAGCACCACCAACAGGAGAAAACACCTAACAAGTGAGCCTGTTGAGGTGATTTATAGTCCAAGTGTAACAAGCCACTCACCTGTAAAGCCTGTTTGCCCACCAAGGCCAAGGGGTGGCATCAGCCTCCAGCACAGGGGCTGAAAGGCTCTTCTTACAACTCTACCCCCTGGCTTTGAGCTTCCTCAGCAGACACCATCCACACCAAGCAAATGCACAAACTGCAGATGCATTAAAAAAAATAAAAATAAATAAAAGCCACCTTTATTTTAAGCCACTAGGTCTCAAGGTTTATAATGCAGCAAATGTAATTGGAACATGCAGATTATTCTACCCTATTCGGCTAGCCTAATTTTTCATTTCAAGCTACAAGCAATGAAACACTGTGTGGATACACCTGGTTTTAGCCAATGTGGCCTAGCAACCCTTCATTGCCCTTAGCTACCAGCCAGATTTCTGTGCCACCTACCTTCTAAGGCCAAAGCTCAGTCTCCTCCACTCCTCCACCCTTGTCAGCTTTGAACAGCTGCTGTCATTAAACACTCGGCCTTAGGAACTTGGGACTGCTAACACACACTGTATGGTTTAAATCAACGAACCAGTGGAATTTGTCTGAAGAGGTTGTTCTACACTGTGAGGCTGCAAATCAGTCATGGCTTTCTGATGGACTCTTTTCAAACGGGTCATCAGGCCCAAGAGACCATGCTGAAACATTTACTGCTTCGTGTAATGAATACCGGGAGAGAAAATGCCCTAATTACTGAAATAAAGTTTATCTTTAAGAACCATAGACCTGAGAAATTAGAGGCTTTGAAGGAACTTGGATATAGTATTGCCCTTTTCCAACCATGGAGATATCGACAATCCAGGTAAAAAGGGCAGAAGTAGGCAGATCTCTGGGAGTATAAGGCTAGCCTGGACTACAGAGTAAACTCCAGGATAGCCAGAGATACACAGTGAAACCTTGTTTTATAAAACCTAAAGAAAAAAAAAACCTAAAACAAACAAAATAAAACCTTGCATGATATAAATATGAAGAATTTTAAACTGACTAAGTTTGACTTGGAATATCAGCCTGCTGTAATACAACAGGAACATCAAGTTCAACTTTGTAGGTATTTATAGTTTTGTTAGTATTTCATAGTTAGTACAACAAAATGTACTCTATATATCGCTAGTTAATGTTCTGTGCTTCAAGTTTTGGCTAAAGGATACATATAATAAACGAATCATAGATAACAATCTTGGAAAACAAGTAGAGCTGTTCTGTTTCTACTACAAGAAACAGAATTGCCAGTAATGTTAGTAACTGTGGCAGTTAGTTCAAATCATCTGAAAATCTTTAGGCCCAGAAAGGTTGTATGCCTGGCTAGAAGCCAACCTAACTGGTTTGTGGGACTATGGGCAGGCTTGTGGTGCCTTTGTTCTTGCTGGTCACCCAGGGAGCTCAGTGATATTTGGAAACAATTACTGTCTGTCTCAATTTAGAGGGAAAATCAAAGAGGCTAGCCTGGCTCTAATTCCTCCAGGGTTACCCTCATAGTCCTTTCGGAGGATGATATGTGAAGAAGCAGAACTTTAACAAAGGGGACTCAGGAATTGTTAGGCAACAAGAGATGAGGGGTGGGAATGGCTTGGCTGGCCCTGTAAGTCCAACCTCCAAAAACCATTCATAGCCCAAATATCTCTACACTCAATCTTGGCCTCCCTTGTAGTTACCAGGGCATATGACAGATTAAAGAAACAAAACTACATACACGCGTCCACCAGCAAGGTCCTTTTATACACAAATAAAAATAAATAAATAAACCTTGCTAGCAGTCTGTATGGTTCATCTGTTTAGGTAGCTCTCGAAATGTCTTGGAGATTTAATAAAGCATACCCTGGGCTGAATTTCCAGAGACACTCGGATCATGAGGGTTCTGACCCAATGAACAGTTTCACTATTGGGAAGTAGAATTCTGGAAGGTGGGGCCTGGATGGAGATGGGCCTCTATGGCAGTGACCATGGAGTTCTACCTTCCTGTCATGACCTTACGCTTCTTTCCATCTGTAAGCTACTCTGCTCTACTCTCAGGCTGCCCTCGCGTCACACCGCATGCTCCCGCTACCACAATGCTCTTTCTCACCACAGAACCAGAGCCAAATAGTCAAGGACCATGGACTGAGATCTAAGCAGCTAAATACAACCCTAAGGCATACAGGGATATACCTGGCACTCCCACTCCATGTATTCTGCCTTAAAGTAACGTGTCCCTTTGGCAGAGTCATACATAGGTAAATGACTAACAATGTCCACTCACGTTTACCTGCCTTCCACCTCCACAAGCTTAAGAAGAGCTATTTTTCTCAAGAAGAAATGAAGCGTTCTACCTTAGAGTAGTTCTTCCCACAGCAGAGGGCAGAACCATGGCTCCCTTGAGGGATGGATGAAAAAGAGATGGTTTCAGCCCTTCTAAGAACACGTAACCACAGACTTGGACAGTATCTAGAAACCCAGACACAAACCACAAAGCCCTGCCTGCCATGCTCCTACCAGTTGTACTGGAGAAGACAACACACCGAGCCTTAGGCAAGGCAGCCTCAAAAAGGTCACCCATGCTGTCCACACCACAGAGCAGCTTCCTTTCCCTGGACATGTGCTGAGCTCCTCTAGGTTACAGGGCCATTTAAGACACAAAGGGGTCCAAGCCATAGTAACCCCAAGGAGGGCCTAGGAGCAGAGACAGGGTGTTCCCATACTCCTGCAGTTCTAATGAAGTTGGCTATGGCTACTCACAAAGCTAGATCAATTGTCAGCTAAATCAAAAGTTCAGTGGCATTTTCCAAAGAAATAGAATCAAAATAGGGAATAGGGAATAGGAATTCTACTAATTCCATGTCAAAAAAATTATGAACATATATATATATATATATATATATATATATATATATATATATATATATATATCTCAGCAGGAGCATGACAAAATGTTTTGGCAAATTTCTTGGATCAGGACCCACAAAATTCAGGCAAACTAGTGGCTACTCTAGACCAATATTCTTTATTTAATGAGACTTTCTCATCTAAGCAGTTATTAAATGAACAGCTCTACAGCTGACAAGGACCCTACGGTTCAGAACTGAAGCACACAATGGGATACAGCACTCCATGTCCCAGTTCTAATGAAGAACCTGCCTCAGGAACAGCACTAAGAGGGCAGGAATCAAACAAGGGAAAAGGCACAACATTTACAGGAAAATTAATATCTATCAATTACTATTAGAGAAGCAATTCTCAATAGTAAGAAGCATTTGGGGTGGGGTGAGGAGAAAAGAAATAAGTTTAAACAGTCCTTCATGTCAAAACAGTTTCCAAAAATTAGAATCAAACCTGTAGAACAAGAAGCATTTGGTCATCTACACTGACTTTATATGAGTAAGAATTCTTGTTTTTGCTTCTAAACAAATGGAACCCCCACTTAAGATAGGGCATCACAGTTTACTTAAACAGCACCTACAGGTTTGAACTAGATCTCCATGTTACTGACTCACAAGCCGGTGACTCAATTCTACTAAGTTAAAGACTCCAGAAAAAAATTATAACTATGAAAAAAGACAGGTCATTGTCTTTAAAACTGTCACTAAGCACCCCATGCCATGTTGGACAGCCTTCAAGGCTGGAGTGAGCAGAGTGCCCAGTAGTGCCCTACCCAGCACGTTTCCTGGGGGAACTTCCTCCAGATCTTCCAGCTCCCTTCCCATCAGAAGGTACAGGTTCTCCAGAGTACAGCACGCCATGTGGGGCACAGGAGGGAGGTCCTCTAGTGGAGCTGAGAAGCCTAGTGGAACCTGCCAGGGAAAATAATGGAAACTGTGAGGAAGTAGGTAAGGCTCTATAGCGCTCTCAAGTGAGGAAGCAGGCGAGGCACTACAGCGTCCTCAAGTGTTTACTGAGCAGCAAGACACTGTGCAGTGACCTTTGCCTCTTCCCTAAATGCTGGACGCTGAAATGTTAAGTTTCAATGGATTATGATAAGAAATGAGTCGTATTTTATTCTGAAATACTAACATCTCTCAAATGTTTAAAATGTGTTTGAATTGCCACCTATAAGCTTTGAGGCTAAGAAATTCTCCTGTATCCTGGTAGCTCCCATTTTGCTGGTCCAGAGTCCATTGCTAATAGATCTGAGCATTATGCCATACATCAGTTCTCACGCCGATACCATGCTTCTATTTCAACATTCATTATTACCATTATAATGTAAAATTATTGGGATTGTCTGATAAAGCATTCAATAAGAACTGTGCTACTGCCTTGAAACACATGAAAAATCCTATTAAAAATGCCACGACAAAGCCGAGCATCTGCTAAGTAGCTATGCCACGTTGTTAATCTGAAAGGGAACATATGTTGAAATACTAGGAACACTGATGAGGAGAGAGAGCATACATGCAGAAAAATATGCACAAGAACGGTAGATTTATGAGCACCCTTATTTGATTTACTCATTCTTAAGGAGACACTGTCATGAATGACCATACAGGACCTGGAGACTGAAAGAAAACTAACACATGATCATCTCATCAGATGCTGAAAAAGCCTTTGACAAAAATCCAACATCCCTTCATGATAAAGGTCTTGAAGAAATGAGGGATACAAGGCACATACCTAAGGGCAATATACAGCAAGCTGATGGCCAATAGTAAATGACGAGAAACTTAAAGCAACTTCACTAAAATCAAGGACAAAACAAGGTTTTACACTCTCTCCATATGTATTCAATACAGCAATTGAAGTTCTAGCCAGAATAATAAGACAAATAAGGGAGACCATGGGGATACAAATTGGAAAGAAGTCAAAGTATTGCTATTCGCAGATGATAGCGTACATTAGTAACCTCAAAAATTCTACCAGAGAACTTCTATAGCTGATAAACACTTTCAACAAAGTGGCTGGATACAAGATTAAAAACAACCAACCAAACAAACAAAAAAACAATAGCCCTCTTATATACAAATGTTAAATGGGCAGAGAAAGAAATTAGGAAAACAACACCCTTCTCAATAGCCACAAATAATATAAAATACCTTGGTGTAACTCTAACCAAGCAAGTGAGAGATCTGTATGACAGAATGTTAAGTACCTGGAGAAAAAAATGGAAGATATGAGAAGTTGGAAAGATCTCCCATACTCACGGATCGGTAGGGTGAATATAATGAAAATGGCCACCTTACCAAAGCAATCCAGAGTCAATGCAATCCCCATCAAAATTCTAACACAACTCTTTACAGACCTTGAAAGAATAATTCTCAACTTCATATGGAAAAATAGAACCCAGGATAGCTAAAACAAACCTGTACAATAAAAGAACCTCTGGAGTTACCAGCATCCTAATCTCAAGCTGTACTATAGAGAACAGTAATAAAAACTGCATGTAAAAATAGGCAGGTTGATCAATGTGATGGGATCAAAACCCATATATAAATCCACACACCTATGAACACCTGATTTTTGACAAAGAAGCCAAAATTATACAATGGAAAAAAGAAAGCATCTTCAACAAATGGTGCTAATCTAACTGGATGTCAGTGTGTAGAAGAATGCAAATAGATTCTTATTTATCACCCTGCATAATACTCAAGTTCAAGTGGATCAAAGACCTTAACATAATAATCATATACCCTGAGCCTGATTGAAGAGAAAGTAGGGAAGAGCCTTGAATGCATTGGCACAGGAAACAACAGAACAACAATAGCATAGGCACTAAGATAGACAATTAATAAACAGGATCTCATGAAACTGAAAAGCTTCTGTAAGAGAAAGGACACTGTCAATAGAACAAAACATCAGCCTACAGATTGGGAAAAGATCTTCACCAACCCTATATCTGACAGAGGCCTAGAATCTAAAATACATAAAGAACTCAAAAGTTAGCTATCAAACCCCCCAAATAATCCAATTAAAAAATGGGGTACAGATCTAAACAGAAAACTCTCAACAAAAGAATCTCAAATGGATGAGAAGCATTTAAAGAAATGTTCAACACCCTTAGCCAGCAGAGAAATAAAATAAAAAAACACAAGTTATTGCTCATGCTAGAGGGAATGTGAAGCAAGGGGGGAATACTCCTCCATTGATGGTTAGAGTGCAAACTTACAGCTGTTTTGGAAATCAATATGGTTGTTTTCCAGAGAATTTGGAATCAATTTATCTTAAGACCCAGATACACCATTGCTGGGTATATACCCAGAGGACACTCTTCTACCATAAGGATGCTCACTCAGCTAGGTTCATGGCAGTTTTATTAGTAATAGCCAAACACTAGAAACAACCTATATGTCCCTCAACCAAAGAATGGATAATAAAAACATAGTACATTTACCCAATGGCCTACAAGTTGTCCTGCTTATAAGATGTGCTGAGGTAAAGGTAGTGCAGAAAATGTGTAAGTGGCCAACCAATGATTGATCCTGAGGCTAGATATCCCAGAGACCTAGGACAGAAATGAACATGACTGGCAAAAAAAAAAAAAAAAAAGTCAATGAAATGATTCCGGATGATATACTGCTATACTCATAGACTGGTACCTAGCCCAACTGTCCTCAGAAAGGCTTCATCCAGCAATGAGTGGAAACAGATGCAGAGACCCACGGCCAAACATTAGGTGGAGTTCAGGGAATCCTGCTGAAGAGGAGCCAGAGGGGTCAAGGACATCATAAGAAAACCCACAGAAACAACTAACCTGGGCTCACAGGGGCCCCAAGAGACAACCACCAACCAGGGAGCCTGTATGGGACTGACCGAGGCCTAGGCACCTGTGTTACAGCCGTGTAGCTTGGAATTCTTGTGGGCTCTAACAGTGGGAGCGGGGGTTGTCTCTGGCTCTTTTGCCTGCTTGTGGGACCTTTCCCTCCTACAGTACTGCCTCATCCAGCCTTGACAGGAGCGAAGTGTCTAGTCCTACAGCAACTTGATATGCAATGGTTGGCTGATAACCCTGGGAAGATGGCCATGTTTTAAGGGAAATGAGGAGGCGTGGACAGTGGGGGTAGGGGGTGGGAAGACAGGGAGTACTTGGAGGCTGAGGCAAAAGGATCACGTGCTCAAGGCTTGCCTTGGCTACAGAATGAGCTCAAGGCTATCCTAGGAAACCTAGTAAGACACTGTCTCAAAATAAGTTAAAAACAAAAAACAGTGCAGGCTGCGACTATCACCTGCTTGCTTCCTCTAGCTTTTGTGTGCACATACATACACACTCTCGGAAGAACACTCTTCCCTAGCTGATCCTTCAGAGACTAGCTCATCACACCCTGATTTCAGCAGTGTAAAATCCCATAGACACCCAGCTAAGTCAGCCCCAGCCCCAAAGTCTTAGAAAGTGTGGGCTGACAACCTGCACTCTTTTTAAGTTGCTGGTTATGGTATAATCTGTAACAATAGCAACAGAAAACAACACAAAGGTCAGGAAGGATCTGAGTAGGGCTAACTTCTACAGTGAGCTGGAACTATTTCACATATCCTTTTTTTTTTTTAAAGATTATTTTATGTATATGAGTACACCATTGCTCTCTTCAAACACACCAGAAGAGGGCGTCAGATCCCATTACAGGTGGTTGTTAGCCACCATGTGGTTGATGGGAATTGAACTCAGGACCTCTGCAAGAGTAGTCAGTGCTCTTAAGCACTGAGCCATCTCTCCAGCCCTCACATATCCTTCTTAACAAGTACATTAGAATAGGATTTCTGTGGCTCTGACTCCATGAGTCCAACTGTCTTCTGTGCTATTGGCACATTTTTATCCCTGCTTGGATGCCTGACACATAAGCAACAGATTCCAACCCGTAGTGTCAGAGATAGATACACAGAGATGAACAGGAGTGCTCACGACATTTGTAACCCTGTGAGTCAGTGCTTCACAAAATAATCCTTATCACTGGGTCAGTTTGGCGAGTATGCGACTCTCAATGCCGAGGAAAAAGCTATTTACTAAGCTCCAACACATACAATGGTTATAACACTTTTAGTCTCTCATGGATCACAAGCCTCTGCACACTAAGTACTGTGCTTTGTCTCACAGACTAGCAAGGCCTGCCTAACCATCATGCAGCACTGGAGAGAACAGACTGCTAACAGAAGAAACTGAGGGAGAGCTTTCTTTGGCTGCGCTCTCCAACCCCTACCTGCATTTAAAAGTCACTGTCCTAGTCACCTACAGATAAGCTCCTCTCATGAAGCTACATGCTTATGCGCCTGAGGGTCATGTCACTCACTACTGAGCTGCTTCTTGCTGGTCCTGCAAGGCCCTCTGGTGTCATTCTCATTCCATGTTTAGTTCCAATGTCTCTGTCGTGTGTTCCCTGAAAATTCTGGCCTGCGGACTCTTTGGCCCTGGCTCAGGCATGTCTATCTGCTCTCAGACCAGCCTGAATAGACTCCAGGCAATGCAGGCTGTGCCTATCACTATAGCTTTTGCCTGAGTCACTGAGATTTTTGGCTCTGTAAACCTGTGAAGATTAACTATAAGAATAACACCTATATCTACTTCTTCCCTCCAGCCCAACATGACTCTTACCTTGCTTGATATGCAAAAAAGGCCAGAAAAGTTGCTCACTTGCTATTGGTTCACAAATGCTATTAAGGGAGCCATTTATATATACAAAATGTTACCAAGGCAATGCAACAGGTAACACAGGAATTGGGGTATCTTTTACCCATTCGCCACCTCAACTGTGCAGTCTAAAAGTTTCCATGTCCTTAAAATAATGCCCACATAGTTTACTCCTAACTCTTACCCGCTGTAAAAAATCAACAGGGTTGTATTTGGGTCCTAAGACGAAAATTTTCTTTCCTCTTCGAGCTATACCACTGAACACACGAGCAAATGCAATGAAGGCCTCTTGGCTGCTTTCTTCCTGGGGAGCAGGCTGATGGCTTACACTTGCCACATCTGGTTCATCACCTGCCAGGCACAAAAAAATATTCAGTGCCATGAATGCTTACTTCAATCAAGTAACTGTTCCTATGTACCAAGAAATAGTGAACATGAATATTTGGTCTGAGAACAGAAACAATATTGATTAAAAACAACGACAAAGGGAAAATATGAAAGACATATTAAGACAAGTTAAGCAAAAATGTCAAATAGTTTCCATCAAGACCTTTTAGGAATGCTGTACCTCTTGGCACATCTTCATGGGGACTTGTTTCAAGGGCACTTCCATCCTGGGTGGGTCCCTGGGGTGCTTGCCCCTGGGCTGCTGCAAGCTTCTCTGCGTGCCTCTGTCTTGCCCGTTCCCGTCTCTGGGCCATTTCTTCTTGAGTAAGAGGCCTACAGGATATGTTATGATGTTATAATATGTTATGATGATCATAGTATTTTATGATGTGGCAGCACCAAACACCCCTCAGCTCTCTTTTGAAAACAAGTGCTCACATGACTGCAGAAGTGATAACCAGTACCAAGTACCCCACTGAGGCTTCTCCGATTTCTCTCCGGCCCGCTACATCCCCAATGGCTTGGAGCTTATGAACTGGTGCACAACTGCCCACAGCCCCAAGCACCACCAAGTGCAGTTACACAAAGCCTTCCACAGAGTCAGTGTTTCTTCTGGTAGAGGCCAACAAGGAGAAAGAAGAGAATGGCTAACAGGCACCAAGGCTCAAAACTCCCTGGAAAGTATGCAAATGGTCACTATGAAATGAGGTTTCTTTTTAGTTCAAAAGTGTGTCTAATTATTCCATTAGCAATAATGGAGTAATGGTTTGTTTCTTTTGCCTTCATGAAAGTGACTCTCATTTCTATCAGGACACAGAAAAGGTACTTAGAGCTTTAATTCTGAAAAGAGCTTTATAAAAGGTAAGGTAGAGACTGAGCATTTGGTTAGGAATCTGGGTTTGGAAGGAAGAAACCAGGCAAGTGAAGTGAAGCAGTAGTAGTTTCCCTTCAGAGCAGGCGTTCACATGAACACTCCCCACCCCTTGCATATTTAACCCCGGCACAGAGCAGTACAAGCCCTGGCCTTGGAGCTGGTAGAATGTGGCATGCTCACCACTGCACTGGGGCTCAACATCCAGGCTCTCAAGCAGGAGCCTGAGCAACAGGAGCAGAGCTGGGCTACACTGTCTGGTCTCAGTACTGCCTCCCTCCCACACTGCCTCTGGCCTTTGACATTACAACTTCTATTTCACTCTGTAAACCATACTGTGAAGCCAGCCTCAGTCTCATCTCCCTCACTGCCTTGCTTCCTTCCTCTTTCTCTTATAGCGCCAGAGTCTACACAGATAGGCTACACTGTGCACATAGATAGGTACTGGGCACAGGCACTGTCGCCCTGTCTTCTAAGGAGCCACATGCTCCGGGAGCTAATGATATCCTAACTCAGACTGTTCACTGCTGTGCTCTGCCGGTTCCTGCCAGCTGGATGGAAACTCGTGCTACTTATCTTCCCCAGTATCTGGGCCTCTTAGCCAGACCCCGCTCACTATAGGTAGTCAAAGTGAGAGACCTCAGATCACTGGCGGGAGACTGACCATCCCTGCAGGAATGGCTCCTCTTCATGGGAAACGCCTGTAAAGACAGGATGCACCCTGCTTCCTCACGACGGTAAGCTACAGCTGCTCTTCTGCCTTCTGCAGCAGTGTCTGATTTGTCCACTTCCTGCCTCCTCCTTTGCCATCATCAACAGCCATATCTTCCGCTCTTCTGTCCCAAGCTACATACTTCCGCTGCAAGTTTACTTGACTCAGTCTTTTGCTAAAAGAATGTCCAAGAATAAAATCCGTGATTGGCAGGACACATGTGTAATCCGAATACCAGGGACACGGAAGACAGAGGAATCCTTGCCTAGCCTACTTGCTGAGCTCCAGGTTGTGAGAGATGTCTTTAAAACAAAAACAAGGTGGACAACATCTGAGGAATGACACGGATAAAGGCTTAACTGATAAATACACACACACACACACACACATACACAAGTATATGAAAGTATGAATTAAAACACAAATGCGGAACACAGTATTCACTGTTAATATCACTTTAGCGTACAGGAGACTGGAGAGAACTGCTCTGCCTAATGGGCTCATCACTGGTCTGTCACCACTGCACCTGTGTTACAGCACATAACCATCACAGCAGTTAAGGGAAGCACACTGTACATCACCACTTCACACACAGGAAGACAAAGACTTAGGAAGCTTAAGAAAGTTGACTCAAAGTTTAACGGATACTATATGAGCCATAATTCAAGTGTAATTTGTTGGGTCCAAACTCCATAGTCACCATCTTCCAGTCAGTAAAAATTAAAAATCACCATCTTAGAAAAAGAAATTAATTTTAGCTTTGGTTAAAAAAGAAATATAATTTTAATAAATCCTAAAGCCCAAGTTCACGACATGGCATAGAATCACCATTTAAGTTGATATTCGTACTGTACACCCATAGTCTTGGAACTCAGTAGACTTGAGGCAGGAGGACTGCCAGTTTGAGCCTACGAGGTTGTTTGTTTGTTTGTTTTGGCCAACTTAATACACGCCAGCGTCATCTATGAAGAGGAAATCCCAACTGAGAAAATGCCTGTAGGCAAGTCTCTAAACACCTTCTTGATTGTAACTGATGTGGAAGGTCCCAGCTCACCACTGATAGTGCTACCTCTGGGCAGGTGGTCTTGGGTGGTGTAAGAAAGGCGGTTCCTCAGAAAATTGGACATAGTACTACCGGAGGACCCAGCAATACCTCTTCTGGGCATATACTCAGAAGATCTTCCAACTGGTAATAAGGACACATGCTCCACTATGTTCATNGCAGCCTTATTTATAATAGCCAGAAGCTGGAAAGAACCCAGATGTCCCTCAATAGAGGAATGGATACAGAAACTG
>NC_034590.1:54176491-54188051 GCF_900095145.1 Mus pahari | reverse complement strand
TAGCTGCATATGTAGCAGAAGATGGTCTAATTGGCCATCATTGGGAAGAGAGGCCCCTCGGTCTTGCAAACTTTATATGACCCAGCACAGGGGAAGGCCAGGGCCAAGAAGTGGGAGTGGGGACCAGGGGCGGGGGTGGGGTATAGGGAACTTTCGGGATAGCATTTGAAATGTAAATAAAGAAAATAATAATAAATAAATAAAAAATTTTTTTCAATTAAAAAAAAAAAAAGAAAGGCTAAAGCAAGCCAGGAGAAGCAAGCCACTAAGCAGAGTTCCACCTGGCTTCCACTTTAATTTCTGCTTCCAGGTTCCTGCCATGAGCCCATGCCCTGAGTCCTTCTATAATGAACTGTGGCACAGACATATAAGCCAAATAATTCTTTCATCCTGCAGGGGCTTGGTCATAGTGTTTATCATAGCAACAGAGAGGAAACTAAGATACCTGAGCTGTTCTAGAATAAGTAAGTAAATAAGTAAATGTAAACCAGACAAAAATAATAGGCATTTATAGTGATCAGTTAGTATAAAATGAATCAAAGCCTGCTGTTTAGGTGCCCACTGATTAATACCTACTGTGTCCTGCCCTGGTACAGGCATTGGGATACTAGAAGAGGGAACAAAGCAGGCAAAGAGAAATTGTTTGCATGGAAGTAGGGCTCTGTGGGTATGGAAACAGCTGTGGGTGGTGAGTTAGCTAGGTTATAGATAACCAATCACCTCCTGAACAGAGGGCAGCCACCAACACTAGAGACCAGAGGTGAGAATGTTGACTAGAGATGAAGGTCATGTTGGCACATGGATGAGAAAGGAAGAGGCAGCAAAGGAAGTCCAGCTGGCTTCAAGCTGCCATGCACAACTGCCATGCTCTGGCATGCTCTGATGCTGTGGGAGAGTAAGGTGGCAGGGAAGCCTGCTGCAGTCAGTGCAGATGACAGCCATCTATAGGCTAGCACAGGTCACAGAGAACAGGTGTCCCAAAAGAAAAGGGGTATCCACCTGTCTGTCTACTAAAATCTGGTTCTCAAGGACACAGAGCCACAAAAGGCCAGGGACAGCATGGCAAGTCTTCCTGGAAAACCCTACCATTCAGAACAGCAAAAGCAAAGGCACAGAATATACAAAGGGACAAAGGCTAGAGCTGCCTGCTTATAGTGGGGTGCTGATGTGTTGTAGGATCCTGGAAGGCAGGGTCTAAGGAGTGCTGTAGAAGACATAAGCTTTTAAGCCAGACAGCTGCATTCAAACTCTTGTGCAATTCCTCTGGCTACATTAGCATTCTGTCTAGGCTCTGCCCCACAGTTACCTGGCAACAGCCAGGTGTGCCTGACTCACTATAAAAGGGGCTGCTTGCCTCCTCCTCTCTAGCCTTCTGGCTCTAGCTATGTCTTCTCCCTCCTGCTCCTCCTCTCTCTGCATTCCCTTCCTCCTCCTCTCTCCACGTGCTCATGGCTGGCCTCAACTCCTCTACTCTCTCCCTCTCTGCCTTTCTCTGTCTCTACCACCCTCTAAACTTCCCTCCCCATGCCGTGAATAAACTCTACTCTATACTACACCAGCCTGTGGCTGGACCCTCAGGGGAAGGGATGCCTCAGTCCGGGTTGTGCGGAGGCACCCCCTTCCCTCACACCTTATTGCAGCTCCACCAAACATATTCCTCTTCTCTTTATTTTTATAAAACACAACAGGCTATGTGACTGGTTTTTGTTTGTTTATTTGTTTTGTTTTTTCCTTTAAGGCTATAACTTCCTCACACATCAAACTGAAAGAAGAGCTGCGGTTGTATCTAAGTGGTGTTACAGGAATATCCTAAGAGCTTAATGAACTGAAACCAATTGCTTGTTCCATGGTGGTGGAGTTAAAGCTTGACCTCTGACCTGGTTTTACCAGGTCAGAGATGACGAGATGTGCCTCAGAGATGACGAGACAGACCAGCAGAAGAGAAGAGAAATCCCTGACACAATCCCATAGAGAATACAGAGACATCATCTCCAACCAAGGAGAGAGCTGGGAAACGAGAGCAAAGACCCAGCATCCAGCATCCAGTAGGTACCGGGCATGTCTTTCTCCATTTTCTCCTCACCATCTGTCATTATTTAGTGGTTGCTAATCTACACCAAAGGACAAGAATATTCTGTTGGCCCTGGCTTACTGTATCTACTACGGCAGAGATGGGAATGAGATCACATCACCCCTCAATGGTAGATGTTTTCACTCAAAGGCATACAACATATATGAAAAACCTCAGCCACAAGATAGAAAAGAATGAGAGGTAGGGATGGCGACTTAACTCGGGAATATCTGAAAACACTGTATGGTATTTTCATACATGAAGTATTAAATGTAATGGTAATTATGAAGTATGGTAATTTCATAATGAGTATTGAAATGGAGTGAGAAGACAAAGTAAATCAGTAAAATGATTTTACAGAGAACTGACCGCTCCACCAAAACATATGAATATATGAAGACTATTAAAGAAAAATACTCAGGAGATAAAACAAAGTAGTACAGGAAGAGTTACCATTATTATCTATAAAAGATGAAGGATGAGTCACAGGAATTTTAAGTGGTACATAAATGTACTTGAGCCTGGGGAGTGTTCTTCCACTCTTCAGCGTGCTCTAGAGTCTAAGATAGCTTCAGTGGCCACACATCACATCTGCCACTGTACAGAGCACTGAAGTCTCGCCTGGCAAGGGTCAGAACACATAGCCATACACCAACTTCAGCTACACACTCACCTGCCCCCAGGTTCCTATCTTCCTCCTCTGCCCACTCACTGCCCACACTTTCCCTCCTCGGGGGACATTCATTCCTCATCCACACTCATTTACTCATTCACTCCTTCATTTTTCTTCAGAACAACAATTCTTACAATCAAATTACTATGAGAAAGCTAAAACAAACAAACAAACAAAAACAAAACAAAACAAAACAAAAACCCCAAACCACATACACAACCTCTCTCTTAAAGAATGAGCAGAGTCTTATTGAAAAGGAAAAAGAAGACTGTAAGATGAGGCACAGCATGAAGGACATAATGTGTCTTGGTGTCTGTCCTCTTGAACTACCTGCCTCATCTGAACCCAACATCTAAATAGAAAGGGAGGCAGGCACCTTGCACTGAGGCAGACAGACCTAGAGACAGGGTTGGCTTAGACCACACTATGCCTGCCATATTCAGTGAAAGGCAACTGTCATTACTGTCATTACTACAGCTCCATTGATAGCAGTTCAAGTCAACAGTCAAGAGTTAGTTTCAACAGCTTTCGACAGATATAAAAGACCAAGTGATAAACAGATCCTAAGTAAGCCCAGGAAAGTGCTCAATTCCAAGGCAGGCATGAGGAAGAGTGGCAATATATGTGCCCTCCTACCCACACCCCAGCTGTAGGCCCACTAGCCAGCCAAGTGTAAGTCTTTCCCCCAGCCCAGCGCAGTCCAACCTCCCTCTTCTTCTTACCTTGGCTTATTCTGAGGCAAGGCTTTCACATCAACTGCAAACATTTTGGAAACAAAAATAATAACTGGAGCAGTATCCTCACTTCCACATTTCATAAAAGCTAAATAAACAGGAAGCAAAATGTCACTGCTTTTCTCATAATTAAAAACCTAGACATTTGTGAACAGCAATTACATTTAGAATACAGCATCATCTAAACATGTAACTCTTTACAACTGTGATAAAAATTCCACTTCAGAGTTTGCAAGAAACGAACAATAAAGAAAGAGAGAGAATTGGAAGGCAGAAAAGGAAGCAGAGCTGAAGGGTGGGAACTGGGAGGCTCTTCCCAGACGCACAGCTGGTGACAGGGCTTGTCTATCCACAACTAACCCAAGCCATTGTTCCTCCACATTCAAGAGTAAACCCCAATAATAGAGTTCCATAAATGTTTTCCTATTCCTTAGAATGGCAAGTTACTGAATAAATTGGACAAAAATAATGTGTCATCAGGGATGAAGAGATGGCTCAGCAGTTAAGAGCACTGACTACTTTTCCAGAGAACCTGAGTTCAATTCCCAGTACCCACATAAACCATCTGTAACTCTAGCCTCCCACATCTGACATCAGGCATCAAGCAAGCATGCAGAACACTGACATGCATGCAGGCAAAACATTCATATGCAAATGATGATGATGATGATGATGATAAAATTTAAGAACAATGTATCAAGATAGTAACAAAACTCAGAAATAAAGATTCAGTGCTATAAAAAAGTCAATTCTCTAAGTATATAAAGTTTACCACAATTCTATATCAACATATGTCACCACCACAGAGATTCTAATCTTTTTCATAACCTACAACAGAGGCATAAAATCACTGGTTATCACATTACTTCAAATCAAAATAATTTCTACAAAGAATGCAACATTGAAAAATTTCAAACAAGCAGGGTGGTCTTTAATGCAAGCACCAGAGGCAGAGGCAGGAGGATCTCTGAGCTTGATGCCAGTCTGGTCTACAGAGGGAGTTCCATGACAGCCAAGGCCACACAGAGAAAGCCCATCTCAAAACAGTACCAACAACAAAAATCAAACAAGAAAACTACAGAAAGCAAGAACTGAAGAGTTTTGAGTATGTTAATATCATCACTAGGACTGCAGCTAAAGAACACAGCAGGCGAGCAGATGAGAGATAATGGATGCTTGGCCCAGAGAAGCAGGTGGAACTGCTGAGCAGTAGTTGGGTTCTGAATATATATGTTAAAGGAAGACTGCACTATTTGCCAATAGAGTAAAGGAGTGTAAAGTCAATAAGAACCACCCATGACTCCAGGGTCTTTGGACTCAGTAGGAGAAAGGGTGGACACAGCTCTAATTACAACAGAGTAACTGGGAAAAGCGGGGTTGGGAGGCTGGGGTATGTCCAGTCTGCAGTGTTTCGGAAGCAGAGCTGAGCAGTGGCAGTGGTGAGCAAGCTATGCGAGTCTGGTGAGTCTGGAGTCCACAAGGCACCTCTGCATACAGATACAGATGGGGAACCATGAGCACCCAGCTGTCATTCAGAAGCCAAGTGGGCTTCTGCACCAACAGTGATTACAGGCAAAATTAGGTATGCGAATGGGATCTTGTGTGTGACATACAAAGTCAAAAAGCCGGGGACAAAGTGACAGAAAATAGCAGCACCTGGAAGTCAGGGAAGCCCATGTGCCAAGAAGAAGTAATCAACTATGTCAAATGCTAATGACATAGCTGGTGGGCTGAGGATGGGAAAGGGCCATCAGAGTAACAAAGAGTCCACAGTAGGCCCAACTAGAAAGGTTTATGGATTGGGGCTGTAGAGAGTACACACTTCAGTATAACTAGACAATGAACACAGAACAATAAATCACACAGTGCCCACAGAACTTGGAATGCTGCTGTTCCTCAGATGAGGAATGTGTGCCAGCAGCTCTTAAGCATGAGTAAATCTTAGGAACCACTCTTCCAGTCCCTAGGAGACAGCCATGGCAGTGACTTCACAGTGCAGAGGACACATGCGTGGCTATTTAGGAAGATGGAGTAAAGTGGAAGCATAAAATGAGATGAGAAGAGCACGAGGGGAGGAGTCTGCGGCCGCCCAGCATGCTTAGCAATAAGCTCTACTGAAAGGGAAACTTTGGGGAGCAGAACAAAAGCTGGCCACATGGTCAGTTCTAAAAGTCAAAGTGACAAACCGGCCTGTCTGTAAATTAACATTCAGTAAAATAAGTCATTAGTGTAGGACACTGCAATGTGTCCACCTTCCCTCACCTGCTTTCAGGGCTTGGGTCTCCGGTGGCAGAGACTCAAACGTCTGGGATCCTGTGCACAGCAGTTTCTCCACTCGCTCCGATGTCATGTCAAGGGGACTGGGCAGTTTGTGACACACCATAGCTGAGGCCTGGCGTTAAGGAGTCAATGCTTTCAGTGCAGAATGACTATGGAAATTGAGACAATCAGGAACGTTTATACAGAAATGTCCAGGCTATAGGACAACTTAGCTTTCTGACTCACTTCTCAAAATCTGCACATGCTTCTAGAACGTCCAATGACTAGATAAAAGTATCAGTGAAAAGTTTTATTCTCATGTACAGTAAATCTATTTTATTATTATTCTATTTTTATTTTAGAGAACAAATATTGTTTTAAAAGGAATACTTCCTAGAATTAATATTAACCAATATTAGCACATTAAGTTTTCTAATTATTTAGTTCTGCTTCAAGGTACAATACTCAGTAAACAAAAATGACTTACATTGGATCAGAATGGGTTATTTCTAGAGGGTTATTTGGTTGCCAATAAAATACTATTTTTCTCTTATTTTATAAACTCCAACTAATTAAAAAGCACTAAAATAAAGGATACCGAGGACAGCGTGGGATATGGGGAGCCACTGGCTGCAAATGGCATTGATCTGGACTTTAGGGTCTGAATGTCGTGCCTCCCGGGCTCCAATTTTTAATCCTAAAGAAGTCACAATTTTATCAATTTTTTCTTTGTCCCTATGGGAAAGATCAGAGAGAAAAGGCATAAATAATTAGCTCAGTTTCATTTGACACCTTTTTTTTCTTTGCATGTTGCTTTTTCAGAAGAGGCTAAAAATATGTGAAAAGATCCTGGCAAACAGGGGCCTCCCCAGGCTCTACTAGAACACTCCTCAGAGCCTTGCACAGAGGACCAGGTCACACTTTGTTCAAACAAGCGATGTCTACCAGGGCAGTCTTACAAATAAATGTGAATGTTCTGATTCTGCCCATAGGATAATAAACTTACGAAGCCAGCTTTCTCTTCCACTGTACCAGGTAAGTTTTTCCCAAGTTCTCCCACCACAACTACTTTCTTCAAACTCTGCATACACACCAAGACCCAGTGCTCTTTTGCAGCCTCTGCTCACATCACCACAGGCCACAGCACACTGCTGCTCCAGCCCTTCCTAGCCCCCTTACTAATGTGCACATGCTCCCTTAAACTGTCCCCAAGCCCTACAACTAACTCATCTGGGAAGCTCTAAGCTCTGTTCACTGTCCTGGTCAAGCGCAGCTATCTAAGAGACTCATCAGACTGGGAAATGGGCAAATGACCCGGCCCAAAGAGAAACAATTTTACAACTGTCTTACTTTTTCAAGACCGCGTCATACAAACTCCATATATTTTCCAGGATCAACTGTACAAATAAAGGTTTTCTTCCTTTGGCCTGCACAGAAGAACATATCAATACCAGCTTTAGTTTCTGAACATTTACAATCATCACCGCCAGAGTGGTTTACTTCTGCTTGGAATACTTATTATTCAATGATAAAGACAAAAGTCATATTCTAAATAGCTAGTAATTCATAAGCAATGAGCCATCATTCTCTTCCCCTAGGAGCCAGAGGGGTGCTGAAATAGTGTGAGTATTTGGGGGCCAAACCTCAGGGACTGCCCCACACTACC
Source organism: Mus pahari (assembly GCF_900095145.1). Taxonomy (NCBI): domain Eukaryota; kingdom Metazoa; phylum Chordata; class Mammalia; order Rodentia; family Muridae; genus Mus; species Mus pahari. Next base: position 54,180,648 of record NC_034590.1, on the reverse strand, counting down.
ACCAAAAAAAAACCAAACCAAAACACAACACCCCACCCTCAACCCCCACCATCTGAGCTGCAAGCTGACGTCACTAAGTGCGGGGCTCTCTTCAAAGGCTTGGGTTTCCTATGGTCATGTTTCTTGTGTTCTTAAACATGAGAAACTGATCATAAGAACAGGACAGTCATTTGTTTGTTTGTTCGTTTTTGTTTTGTTTTTGAGACAGGGTTTCTATGTGTAGCCCTGGCTGTCCTAGAGCTCACTCTGTAGACCAGGCTAGTCTCAAACTCAGAAATCTGCCTGCCTCTGCCTCTCAAGTGCTGGGATTAAAGGTATGAACCACCACTGCCTGGCTCAGGGCAGCCTTATAATTGCAGACTTCATTTGTTCCATGGAGATATGTATACATAGTATTAACAGCAATTAAAATGCAGGGAATTAAAAAAGCACTTCCCACCAAGCTTGATGAGTTCAATCCTTGAAATTTACATGGTGAAAGGAGAAAATCGACTTCTTTAAGGAAAAATTTTAAACACGTCTATTTTTAAAACACCAAACTACATAAAAAATTAATAGTGTGAGTACTAAGAACTTTGGGTTGTATGAATGCTGTTGCATAAACACGAGATGGAATATATATCAAATGCCTCCTTCCTGAAGAGTCATGGGCATTATTATCCGAAAGTTAAGAGCCATTGCCTTAAATGTCCAGTTTAAAAACAGTCATCAAAGGAAATTTATTTACAAAATGTGGCATTAATAGCTTTACTTACAATATGAAAACATGAAAAATACTTGCAATGTCTAACCTTGGACCAATAGAAAGCAAATGTGAGCCTTTAAAGTGCCCAGGATCTAAGATCTAGAAAACTCAGAAACCAGACAGCTTTCCATTCACTTGCTGTAATTACTTTTAGCGACTGAGTACCACTATTTCTCAACTGGCCTTAAACTCCTAGGAACTGAACCTCCCAAGGAGCTGGGACAACATACTTACACAACTATACTCACAGCTTGCTAACTGTCTTTAAAAAGTTAAGGTCTACAGAAATCATGCATGAGCATAAGACTCATGTACCATTTACAATCCTGTGCCATATTAAGCACTCCATGAATTCATCTGCGTAAACTAGAGCTGAGCTGCTTCTGCTAGAGCTGGTACAGTACAAGTTTTCTATGGCCCACAATCAAGAGTAACATAGACCATACTACCTGATCGACTTTCATAATCTTCTTAGCCTTCATATTTATGTAATAATCTCCCCACAAGGTTTTCAAAAGAACTTCCTTCTTGATGCCAATTTTTTGACTATAGATTCTGGCAAAGTGCTCAATTCTGAAAGAAAATCAATAGCACATGTTATAGCAAGAACAATGAATACAGCTAACATTTCATTGTTTCTTTGCCATCTACCACTCAGAATGTTTTACACCACTACTAACCTAATATTTTTAACTGTCCTACAAACTTTTCTCATCTTTAGAAAAGGATAATGATACAAAGACATTACACAGTAGTAAGTGAGACTGGGATTCAAGAACAAGCAGTGTGACACTGTGTCTCTGTCCAACATTCTGTATGTAGACAAGAATTAGAATGTAGGCTGCAGCTCATTTCCTAATTGCATGTTTGAAATTTGAGAAAAACTGCAGAGGCCAAGGAAGCAGAGGTGCCAGCTGCCCATCATAACTCCATTAATTACAGAGATGAATTTTGGTCTTCAGTGCTTTAAGTGTCATTATTCACAAGGGAATGAACTCTAGAGACGCAAATCTGCCAAAACTAGAGATGCAGCATCCTGGACTAGCAGAGACATACAGATTTACTCTAATCTTATCAACCCCAGAGAAGCCAGCTAGCACCACAGTTTCAACCCACTGGGGAAGAGCCACGCAGCACCCAGGTATAGGTCATTCTGTGGTTAAAGGTTTAGAAGCTGCGTTCCTGTAGGAAACAGTGCTTCTCATTGTGTCAAGAGCTCTCAGAGTACTAGCATCTTAGAAGATGCCCACTCAGGAACAAGACAAAACGTCCTCTCTCCCCTGCACAGTTCTTCAACATGACACTGAGCTTGAGCAAAGGCAGGGAGGCAAAGCCTACAACCACAGATATGACAAAGGTAAAACCATTTTTGTTTGAAGGTGACATGGTCATCTGTGTAGAAAAATTCAAAAGAACCAGAATGATTGTCAGTGGGGCTTTGGAGCAACTAAAGAAAGATTGCAGGCAGCACACTGCCAGCAGTCTCATCAAAAATGACAGACAGATGGCAAGTAAGCTGTCCAGAAAGACGACACCATGAAACACTGATATGGATGCAGAACAATAGTAACTCCATTCACTGCTCGGGAATGCGAAATAGTACAGCCACTTTGGAAGACAGTATGGTGGCTTCTTAAATGTCTTAACACACTCACATGTGATGCAGCAATGTATTTAAGTATTCACATAAACTGAAAGCATATGTCCATGAAAAATGTGCACATGGATGTTTATAGCAGTTCAATTCACAATTTCCAAAATTTGAAGCAAGCAAGCAAAGTGTCCTTTAAGGAAGTCAACAGACAAACTGTGGAATAACCAGAGGAGAGAATATGACTCAGCACTAAGCAGAAACGAGCTAGCACACCACAAAAATACATAGAAACAACATATATGCTTTTTGTTAAGTGAATGAGGCCAACCTGCAAGAGCTACATACCACTGACTTTACTATATGGCATTTTAGAAAAATCTAAACTATGTGAAAGTTGAAATGCCAGTGGTTGCCAGTGGGGTGAGAGAGGCAGGAATGAATAGCTTGGGCTATTATATAAACTGCATTTTCTATTTGATCCAACAGTTATTTACTTAGCAGAGATTTTCTTGTGTGTGTGCGCGTGTGTGTGTTTAAGTTTTCAAAAAGGTTAATTTCTCTGTAATCTACATATTGTTTACTATTAATTTCTGGAGAAGTCAGACTATTCTAAATGGTATGATGCTGCAGGGAAGACTCTTGGGTGCCAAAGATGTGTCAGTGTGTGTCTACCAATCACAACAAATGAACTACATCAGTGAAGGGTAATGGTCACAGTAAGTTTATGAATGAATGAGAGTATTGGTGAAATTTGTACTTTCATATTAATTTTGTTGCAAACCCAAATCTGCAGTTAACAATATATTTAAAAAAGAGAGAAGGAGTCATCAGAAGAGGAAGTGGAAGAAAATGAAGAGGAGGAGGAAGAGGAAGAGAAAGAGAAAGAAAAGGAGGAGGAAGGAGAAAAGGAAGAAAAGAAGGAAGAGGAGAAGGAAGAGGAGGAGGAAGAGGAAGAGAAAGAAAAGGAAGAGGAAGGAGAAAAGGAAGAGAAGAAGGAAGAGGAGAAGGAAGAGGAGAAAGGGGAGATAGAGGAAGAAGAGTAGGAGAGGGAAAAGGAGAAGGAAGAAGAGGAGGAAGAGGAGGAGGGAGAGGAGGAGAGGGAAGAGGAGCAGACCTGCTGTCTTCCTGAGGAAGGACTCCAAAGTCAGCATACTACAGTCACTTCTTTACATGCCAGCTAAGGTGGTTTTCCTGAAAACCACTCATTAATGTTAAACGAGTTAAGTGATATTACTAAGAAACTGAAGGAGTTGAAGTCAACAATTACAGTAGGAATGAGAAATGCTTAGGTCATCAGGCAGTGGCTCAAAAAAGAAAAGAAAAAAAAAAAAAAAAAAAAAAAAAAGCAGAGATTACAGCCTGCTGCAAACGAATAGCAGTGGGCCCTTCTCCCTGAGGATGAAGGAAGGGAAAGACCCCGAGAGGTGGAGATTCAAATTAGCTATCGCTGCTGATGTTCTGAAGCTGGGCTCAAGAGACCCTGACTTTCTCTGTAATTTGCTACAGTATAAACGTCATTTTTAACTTGATCAAACAATTACTTATTTAGCTTTGCTCATATTCTTTAATCCCCCAAACTTTAGTCTCTGGAACATCTATATCATCATCATGATGTTTTGCCTTTGTGACGTAGAAGACTCTTCCTCCCTCTACAAGTCCTCACCCCTCCCCCAGTCCCGGGAAGTCCTCACCCCTCCCCCAGTCCCGGGGAGTCCTCACCCCTCCCCCAGTCCCGGGGAGTCCTCACCCCTCCCCCAGTCCCGGGGAGTCCTCACCCTCCCCCCAGTCCCGGGGAGTCCTCACCCCTCCCCCAGTCCC
>NC_034590.1:54169490-54175056 GCF_900095145.1 Mus pahari | reverse complement strand
GGCTGTCCTGGAACTCACTTTATAGACCAGGCTGGCCTCGAACTCAGAAATCCGCCTGCCTCTGCCTCCCAAGTGCTGGGATTAAAGGCATGCGCCACCACACCCGGCTCTCAGCACTCTCTTTTGGCCTCTGTGTCCAGTCCCACTGACATCTTTCAGACACTTGGTGGTTTTTCAGATACATACACCCTTGAAGGCCTGGGTAGTTTCACCAGGGTTTTTAAAGTGAACATAAAGATTTGAACCTCTGGATTTGCATTTTGCAGGGTTTTGTGGGTCATCTCTACATGTCACCTCAGGCTGCATATAGGCAGAGATCCAGTAAGGTTTTTACTTCATGTTTTCAAGATTTTAAAATAGGTTAACTATGTTACCCAAACAAGTCATATAAATGCCCCATTTTAAATTCTAAAGGTGGTAGAGATTTTCATAAATACTCCCTATCAGAACTACGAATTATAAGATATTTGCCGCGTTCCAAGTCCAGCAGTTGAGAAAAGAGGCACACGTTCTATCCATCTACACATCTGACCTTGTCTAGCACAGAGAATACTGACTAGTCATACCTAAAAATGGAGAAGTCTAAACGGGATATAAAATTTACCTTTGTTCTATCTACTAGTCCTAATCCTTCTCCACTCAGAGCAAACTTCCTTCAGTTTGTAAGACTTAGACTCAAATGAAGATAAAACATGAAATGATGGAAACCATTCTTATGGACAAGCCCTCCACCTTGTGGCTCTCTAGCAGAATGCTCACTAACTAGCACACACGGCTGAGCTTGTATGCAACAGAATGCACCATTTTACTGTCTCTTCTTGTCTTTTTTGAGATAGCGTTTGGCTAGAGTTTATGTTGACCTAGAACTCACTATGTAGCTACCTCATGCTCCCTTCAAGCTTTTGATCCTCTTGCCTCAGCCTGAAGAAGTGCCAGATTATAGGTAGAAGTCACTATGCCTAGCTGTGGTACTTTTTAATTAGAAAAAAATATGAGAAATCATTATAGTCTTTATCTTTCAGAATGTGACGCTAAACTACTGACCAAATGGGGAAAGAAAGGTTCATATTCGTCATTCTCTCTGTACACTTATGCCTGCATTTATTTAGGTTTGCTATAACTTTTTAGGCACAAATGGATTAAGGTACTTATAATCTGTAATTTACTAAAAACCAGTCCCTGTATGCACAGAGTCAGGGTCAGGTCTCTATCCCACAGGGAAGAGCCCCACATGACCCAGTAAGGCTGACTTTAATGTCCCTGGCAGCTCTGCTCCTTAGCAGCTGAATACAGCTGAGCGACCCTTGGTGCTTTTGAGCCTTAGATACTAGGACAGGTTTCAAAGATGGTTGTGAGAATTTAATCAAACAACTCAAGGTGATTAAGTGCCTAGCATATGTATAAACAGGATAAAGCTTTTTTCTATATTAACCTCCGTTAGCATTACTTTTAAGTGTACCTGCTCAGTGATGAACAAAAACTTTATAACACACAAGAAACTGCCAAGAGAGGAACTAAACTAAGGTTAGGGAGAGAGAACAGTCCACATGACTCTGGCAAAGGTTAACAGAAACTCAACAGAGAGACAGTGGCACTAGGATATAAAAAGTAGTCAACTTCAACACAAGCCACACACTTTATTCAGTTATAAACTCACAATGAAGCAGACTTAATTATAAAAAGGAAAGCCACAAGAGAAACAAAGCAGAACAGAGAGGCTGGTTGAAAAGGGGATAATGGTAGGAAAAGGGGCGAGAGAGGGTGAACTGATCACAATTCATAATGTATACGCATGAAATGTCATAATGAAACCCACTGTGCATAGTTAATATATGTGAACAAGAACATTAAACAAGGAAAGAAAATCTTTAGGGTCTTGAGGTAGGCAGAGAGTTATTAACTTGTTTTGAAATGTAAAACTAAGAAAAAATAGTAAGCTGACTCACCTAAATTAAAATCTTTGTTCTGTAAAAGACACGGCCAAGAGAGGCAAAACCTAACCACAGACCAGGAAAGACCCGCATACGCACACACAAGACACAGACCCAACATCTACAACTCACACAGAGCTTTCAAAACTTAGGAGCAGAAACAGCAGACAAGATGGACAGGAAGCGACCTAGGCACACAGAGATGGTAAACCAGCACAGGGAAAGATGGACTACACTGGCAGTCAGGAAATGTGGATTCAAACTACAGTTCTCTGTACCCAGCCCAGAGAAGAACAGTGGAGGGGCCACATCATGATGTCAGGGGAGCCAGACCACCCAGGCTCTGTGCAAGAATGTAAAGTGGAGAAGCACTGTGGAAAACTGTTTGCTAATTTCATTAAAAATTAAATTTACTGGCGTGGATGTAGCTTAGTTGGTAGAGTATTTGGCTGACATATACATATACTTATAATGGTCCCTAACTGGAAAAAAACCCATATGTTCTTTAATAGGTAAATGGACAAATTGTGGTAAATCTGTACTAAAGAATACTGTTGGGTGTAGGGGGAGATCAACTACTACAAGTTGAGTACCCCTAATCCAAAAATCTAGAATCTAAAACGTTTTATATACTAATATAACCACATAGGTAGAAAATTTCTCCAAGACTTTTTATGTTCAGCCTCAGTCAAAGCATGGGTATACTCAAATGCTGGATTAAGGCTTCAGTCCCATCTCCAAGATACTTTGTAGACATGTAAATAAATAAATAAAAGAACCATACTACAAAACACTTCTGGTTCTCAGCATTTCAGATAAGGAAGACTCAAATTTTAATGTGTGCAACAATTAACATTTGCCTCTAGAAAATTATGCTGAGGAAAAAAAATACATTTTAAAAGGTTACAAGTTATTTGGCTCCATTTCTATTGTATACTGCTTTGATTTAATTTTTCTAACATTCTTAAAGCAGCAAATTACAGAAATGAAGGACATTAATGGTTTCAGTGGTTATTCAGGGTTTGGGGGAAAGTAGATGTGACTACAAAGAGTATATTGTGGAAGCTTCATGATGACGAATGTCCTCTAGCTTGACCATGTCAATGTTACTGTCCTGAATGTGACACTCTATTACAGTGTTTTACAACATAAGCACAGGGCATGGCAGGACACAAGATAACTATATCTATTATTATAGTCTAACGGTATAAAATTACAATTACACCAAACAGAGTTAAACACAATGGTCTATAGTTACAAAGAGACAGAGAAGCAGAAGGACTCACCCAAAGCCCCAGCCATCTATTGCACTGGTAAACACCACATTGCCCTGCTCTGGCGAGAAGTACAGCTGCGAGTCGTCCACGTCCTCCAAGCCCGCGCTCCAGTCATACACTTGCTCTCCTTGTTCAGAATGTGGCTTCCCCTGGGATTCTGTGTCTCTCTCTGCTCTTTCTTCTAGGACTTTAGAAGTAAAAAGAGTTCCTGTAAGTGCGTTAATCTAGGAGAGATGGCGAAATGGCAAAGTGTCATTCATATGCTAGGACACACATGGGAGGGAGCACACTGTCTAACCTTTACTAAGGCTAGCAACCACAGTCAGAGTTTGAGTTCACTGACGGTGATGCTACAATCAACAATTTACACATATTAAACTATCCTTTCAAATTCCAGAAAACCTGAGGCTTATAGTCAGGCTTCTAGAAGGCCATTTGTATAGATTAATCCTGAGGAGTTTCACTAAAAACGCACCGTATCCAAACCCTCGAACCTGAGTCAGCCCTTCTCCCATTTCCCACCCCAGCTGTTTAAGTCCCCAGTGTCTAATCGTCAAAGAAACAATCTTGTCTCCTACCACAGAGAGAGAACACGAAGCCTGCTACTCAGAATTCCTACAGGTTCCCCAAACCCTAACTAATGCCCTGCTTACATCTGCAAAGACCCTGGCTCTTCTCTTCCCACTCAGTGTGGTGAGTGTTTCCCTCAGGGTTTCTGCAGATAGGAGATGTCTGCAGCACGTCCTATTTGTGCAGGAAGCTGGACTGGGCGACCATTCCCTCTCAATGCCCTGCATTTCTCTCCCCACCCTTTAGCAAAGAAATACATCTATGCTGATCCTAAAGTTCAAAGTCCTCTGCCCCACACAGGCCTCACTAAATTCAAGGTCTGTGTTGTTTTCTTCTGCCAAGTCCCATTTTTTGTCATGTCTTATCATGACCTCTCATTTCTTCAGCGATCATAACCAATTTCCTGATGAAAACACTGCCCACACTTCCTCTAGGCTTGCAAGTTTGTTTTGTCTCCTTAAACATTCTTCCTCTAACTTTCACCTTGGCAAACACTATGGTTCCTCCATCTCAAGGTCTCACGGTGAGACTGTCTTTTCCTTTCTGGCTCAGACTGGGATTTGAAATCAAATAGGTACTTAGCTGATCTTTAATGTCTCAACCTTCTGTCTCACTCACTTCACCGGGAGTTTTTTAGAAATCAAGGCTTCTGGCGTGTCCACCTTATACTTACCATCCCTAATTTGCTATTGCATATATCTAAACAGTAACACAAATGTGTGCTAAATAAAGAAATCAATGCCTAAAAAGTTTTCATCTAAAAACAAGCAACATAATATACAGCCTCTTAATATCACTTCACTTAAGAACCAAACTACAGAGTTTTAAAGACAAGAGCCTCCTCCTGGTCAAGCCTGACACTTGAAGGGTTCTGGAAAGCAGAAGCAGTTCCCAAGAGCACACTGCTTCTGTCCCCCTGCACAGTATGGTGGCTCTAATAGACAGGAATCTTAAGTAATAACCTTTCATGTAAGTGTATTTTTGCTAATACCACCTCATATTCAACATTCTTACAACTTTCAGCCCATTTTTAAAGTATTAAAGAATACAATACCTGTTCTAAAATATTCTTGAGGTGAGAATAGGCCTCTTGTGGGGTAAATTTTAGTTCCACTATCAGGCGGTCTATCTTATTAATCACTAAAACAGGGCGGATGTTTTCAAGCCAGGCTTGTCGAAGAACTGCCTGTGTCTGATAAAAACAAAGCAAAAAACCTGCATGATCTGCAAAGATACTAAGGCACATAATAAGAAATTCTCAAGTAATAAAGAACAAATTCCTAGGCTACATTATAACTCAGACTAAACTATGCAGACACACATGTTCACTAGGCAATCTACACACACAGACATACGCATACACACACAGAGGATTATAAAACAAACACCTACCACTCTAGCATATAGGTCAGAAGTATAACAGTCCCAGAAGCCCTGCTCATCTCCCTGACACAAAGTCTTTCACATGCCCACTATTCTGCTATCCTAAATAAAGTCAGGAATCCTCACTTCACCCATTCTGTCAGATACTCTACACACCGCGCAGGATAAGGCTCTGCTTCTCAAACTGAGACACCTGTGGTCTCAGGGATCATACACAGGGCTACAGGATAATCAGCACACCTTCCTGTAATATTAAGTCTCCTCCATTTAAATACATTAAGCCTTTTATTATTCTTTTTTTTAAAGAATAATACAAGGAGGTATCAAAGACAACATGTATACTGAAGATACAAGGAGGTATCAAAGACAACATGTATACTGAAGATACAAGGAGGTATCAAAGAC
>NC_034590.1:54085066-54169479 GCF_900095145.1 Mus pahari | reverse complement strand
GTATCAAAGACAACATGTATACTGAAGATACAAGGAGGTATCAAAGACAACATGTATACTGAAGAGAATTCAAAGCTGACTTTAGAGATGGGTATTTGTTTTTAAAAATGAAATGCAAGGTTTTTTTGTTTTTCTTTTTTTTATTAGATATTTTCTTCATTTACATTTCAAATGAAGCCAAAGTCCCCTATACCCTCCCTCCCCTGCTCCCCTACCCCCCATTCCCATTTCTTGGCCCTGGTGTTCCCCTGTATTGGGGCATAAAAAGTTTGCAAGACCAAGGGGCCTCTCTTCCCAATGATAGCCGATTAGGCCATCTTCTGCTACATATACAGCTAGAGACTCGAGCTCAGGGGGTACTGGTTAGTTCATATTGTTGTTCCACCTATAGGGTTGCAGACCCCTTTAGCTCCATGGGTACTTTCTCTAGCTCCTTCATTAGGGGCCCTGTGTTCCATCCAATAGATGACTGTGAGCATCCACTTCTGTATTTGCCAGGCACTGGCATAGCCTCACAAGGGAAAGCTATATCAGGGTCCTGTCAGCAAATTCTTTCTGGCATATGCGATAGTGTCTGGATTTGGTGGTTGTATGTGGGATGGACCCCCGGGTGGGTTTTTTTGTTTTTAATGTTTAAGAATTACTAGTCTGAGTTTTGATACCACAAGAACACATACACATTGACTCTGGGCTTACTGGCAAATTCTTCCAACTTTTGTGAGACTAGAAACACTGGATTAAGGATGTAAAATAATAGAGGAATTCCTTAAGTAGTAAGGATGTGAGTTTGTGTAAATACTGAGACTCCAGTAGAAAAGAACTGTCACATCTTGGAGAAAACTATACTGTGCCATCACCAGCCTTCCAGGACTTGGAAACCCTTCCATTGGAGTAGAGCCTCCAGGCCTCTCTCAAATTCAACATTTCCCAGCTTCTGACAAATCTTCTAAGACAATACCATAGACACATCTGTCAAAGTGTGGCCATCATTTTTTTCTTTCTTTCTTTCTTTCTTTCTTTCTTTCTTTCTTTCTTTCTTTCTTTCTTTCTTGTTTGTTTGTTTGTTTGTTTGTTTGTTTTTCGAGACAGGGTTTCTCTGTATAGCCCTGGCTGTCCTGGAACTCACTTTGTAGACCAGGCTGGCCTCGAACTCAGAAATCTGCCTGCCTCTGCCTCCCGGGTGCTGGGATTAAAGGCCCATGTGCCCGACTGTGGCCATCATTTCTTATGATCTCTTTAAGACTCTGGTGATAAACTTCATTCCATTCGGGAACATCGACAGATGTGAAATGTAAAACCCACTGTGTGTCAGTAGCACACAGCAATCGACAGTGGCTGCTCTTTCTACATGTTCTTTAAGGAGTTTGAGGATCATTGCTCTTACCTGTGGACAGACTCCCTCCACAGCATCCACCACAATGATGCACCCATCACAAATGCGAACCGCTGTGGATACTTCTGAGGAGAAGTCCACGTGTCCAGGAGAGTCTATCAGATTAATCAGGTACTCCTCAGTTCCTGAAATAAAATTTGAAGACACATTTATAGCTGTGTAGACAATCAATCATCTTACCTGGGGACTTGAGAAGAAAGATACTTCTAAGACAAGACTGAACAGCTATTATTCCAATGTTACCACAGAATTTGACAGCATCTAGTTCATTACTATATTAAGAGCTTAGAGTATGCCTGGTACTGTAGAAAAGACTGTTAATGCACCAAATACATACTGGATTATTAAATTATCCCTATGAGATAAATATCTCCAGTCTCCTTGTATATATTAGTTAGTTGACATGGAAAGCAATCAATGCTTAAGGCGGTGGTTATCAGCCTGTGGTTCACGAGTCCTTTTGGGGGTCAAACAACACTTGCACAGGGATAAAATACCAGATACCCTGTGTATCAGATATGTATATCATGATCCATAACAGTAGCTAAATTGCAGTTATACAAAATAACCTTAGGTTAAGAGTCACCACAGCATGAAGAGCTACATTAAAGAGTTGCAGCCGAGCGGTGGTAGTGCACGCCTTTAATCCTAGCACTTGGGAGGCAGAGACAGGCGGATTTCTGAGTTCGGGGCCAGCCTGGTCTACAAAGTGAGTTCCAGGACAACCAGGACTACAGCAGGACTATACAGAGAAACCCTGTCTCGAATTAAAAAAAAAAAAAAAAAAAAAAAGAGTTGCAGCAATAGGGCAGTTGAGAACCACTGGCCTGAGAGTTCAGAAGTGAAAACTATTCAAAGGGGGCCTCAAATGCCCATTTAAGACATTATACAGCAGGTACCACATTCAGACACCTGTGACTTCTCAAGGAGCAGTGTGAATTTGTAAAACCAGCAGTGAGACTCAAATCTAAACTGCACAAAAATGTGAGGAGCAGTTACTACGTTCAGGGAGTGTCCTCACACCACCTCCCTTAGCATTCCCGACAAACGTAAACTCTACTGTGGGAACACTCATCTTTATTTGCCTGGTGTTAGCACTAAAGTGCACATATCCCATCAAAGCCTCAGGCACACCAAGACAACTGATCTTCAACAACACTGACACAATGCAATAAGCCGTGTGAATACTAATACTACAGGATGCTGCACTTAACTTCCATTACTGCCATATGTGATAACATTTCAAAGTCAAATTAATTAGTGAATGCTCAGACATAATGCTTTTGTTCCTCCCCTTAACTTGGTGTTTATTACCTGCAACATGTTAACGAATTACTAGAGAGATAAATGGGTCAATGTATGGAAGGATTTTTCTGGAATATAATTCTAGAAACTTCACTAGTCCTGGGTGAACTTACAAAGATAAAGTATGACAGCAGTGACACAGCCAGAGCTGACCTTGTGGCTCACCTTTGTGCCTGCCACTGTTCTAAGTCTGTGTTCTCTTGCAACCCTCCAGAGCAGTAGCCAGTGTCAGCCCCCTTCTCACAGAGCTAGTTACAAGAACACATAAAAACACCTATCCTAAGGACATCAAGTCAGAATCTTACTCTGTGCTGGCAAAATGAAATATAATTCAAAAAGGTAGAGGCAGCCAGCATGTGCCAGTAACTTGGGAGGCTGAGGCAAGAGGATCTCAAATTCACACTTTGTAGGCCAAATCCCATCTAAATGAATGAAGAAAAGCTGAGACTTGTAGAAACCACTCATTTTCAGAGCTCACCTTTAGCCACTACCCCTGGGCAGCCTGTTGCCCTCTACATGGTAAAACCCAGAGCACTGTGCTGCTGCTGGAGCCTCGGACCTGGCTGCGCAGGCTTCCCAGTCACCTTCCTAAGCCTCCCATCAGCATCCCTCTCGCCAAGGGATGCTTACACCTCCCCGGGTGCACAGGCGCATAAATGGGATGTGCACATCAAGCATTCACAGACAAGAACTCATAAATGCAAATTTGAAACAACTCTTTAGTACACATAATCATTTACTATTTAGTAACAATTAAAACAAATGTGCATACTAATGAGATAGATGCACTGATTTATTTTTACATCAGGAATTAAATTTTGGGTGAATACTTGATAATATAAAACAGGTAGCATCTTCCATGTTTTTCAGAATTAATCAATATTTTGATTTCATAATTGTCAATGCTGGAAAAAAACCACTTCATTTAAATGATTACTAGAAATATGTCAGAAATATGCTTAAAGCCATTTCAGAAATAGTTGGGAGTTCTGTCTAAATCCCAAGCCACAATTTATGATTTTTTTTTTTTTTAGGAAACCTCAGTCATTTCTTAACAGTAATACTTAAAATTAAAAATTCTAACACAATATAGTCCAAAGATTATACTGATTTGATACTTCGCTGAGGAGGGATAGTCTTTGTTTCTCATAATTAATCTGCTGATTCCATAAACGCAGACAGAAGTGGAAACTTAACGGTTCTTTGGAAAGTCGGTTGGATGGTGTTTTGTTGGGGAAAAGATGTGAAGGAGTATTAGCTAAAGTGAAAACAGGTGAAAGGCTAAGGCAGACTCATGAAGGAATGTTTAGCTGAAACAGACACAGGTAAGATGTTCTCTAAGGCAAGCCCATGAAAGAACACAAGATGAAGGAAGATTCTTTGCTAACAGTGCATGTATTGATCCGCCTTACGTTGTGCAGTTGAGCTCCATTTGTCAGAACTTCATAGAGAGAAACGCATCAAAAATCTTTTGGTGTGCTGCAGCTTCTTGCTGATTGATAGTGATGTCAGCTGAGACAGATGCACATGCTGAGGCCAGACCCATAGAGGACAAGTGATGTTTGGAGGGCATATAAATAGGACTCAACAGTGATAGGGGCTGAGCTTGGCTTGCTCATAGAGCTAGCTGTGCAAAGCTTGTTGGTCTTGTGTCTTTGCTGATCTTCGTTTGGCTGAGAGAGGCACATCAGAGAACGTCTTCTAAAATCCCTCTGGGTCCCTTCTGCTGATGTGTGCCAAGGCTGAGGCCTGGCTGCCTGCCAGGTAGTGCCACCGCTGCTGATTCATGTTTGCTAAGCTGACTCTATCAAGCTGGACCGCTGGTGTATCCACAAAGTGTTTGTGAGTGGATCAAGCTGCCACTGCTGATGCTGTGAACTGAACTGCTGATTTCCTGACAACGCAGATAGGATTTGCTCCAAAGAACCATTTCTAAACAGGTCCACTTCCCCTGTATTCTTGCTTTTCCACTACCTCTGGTGGGTGATGGGCTAGAAGGGAGGTTAAAGCATTTAAGAACCATCATTAAAAATAAGGCTTTGAAAAAATGAAAGTTACAGCAGAAAACTTCATGTGTTCGGTAAAAATACTGGAACCCGTACAGAGCTGAGGTGTCTCAGTGTTCCTCTGGCAGCATGTGGCATGACAGCATGAGAGTACTTTGCACACTGTATGCTCAGATAGAAGGCTGCTGTGACATCATGCCATTGAACAAGGTAAGCGCTGCTACGACCTCCTTGGATTCCTTGCTCCTTGATTTTGAACTAATTCTTGGTCGCTGCACACTGAGGAGTCTTCCTGCTATTACCAGATTCTTCAGCACTTCCACACCTAGTTCCATCATTTTGTATGGGTCACAAGCCACAATTTACAAAGCTAGGCTCCAAGAAGGACTCCCAAAGTACACTGGAGTTTGGTAGGAAAAACCAGATTCTGGTTATTAGCAACAGACTGCTTTTTCAGGCCTCATGGTCTTTTCAGGGAAACTGTCGAAGAGTTTTCAATTTTTCAGAGCTCTGCTGAGCCCACCACACAAGGAATCATTATTAAGCAGGGCCTTGGACCCATGGCCCACGGCGTCTTAATGAAGCCTTTTACTGCCAGCTTTTAGGTCGGGTTCCAGTCATCATCTTAGATTAAGCATCATGGTCTCAACCAAATAAGCCAAAGAAAACCGAGCATGGCCCGGAATCCCTGCACACAAAGCAGAAGCTGGGAGACTTGGGACCCTCAGCATTGTCATAGCTCAGTGGCTCTCAACCTCCTAAATGTTGACCCTTTAATACAGTCCCTCATGCTGTGGTGACCCCCCAACTATAGCATTATCTTATTGTCACTTCAGAACTGGAAATTTGCTACTGTTATTATAATGTACAAATCTGATATGAAGAATATTTAATATGTGACCCCCCAAAGGGTCATGACCCACAGATTGGAAACCACGGTCTTAGCCTAACCCTTTACTGCATAATTATCCTAAAGCCCTCAAAAGGTAAGAATTATTTGAGGTCACAAACACACCTGTGCACCTAACAGTCTGCTACCTCTCAGGCCTTAGATTGTACTTTGTAGATAGGAAACCAGACTTGCTTGTCCATTTGCTAATCTCCAGATTCAAGGGTCAACTAACAAACACTTCCCCATCCTTGGATAAGAAGTCTCGGAGTCTCAGCCTTCTGTCAGGCTCTTCTTAGATTCTAAACATGACTTTATTCAGCAACCTCAGAGCACCTCTGGAGAGAAATGAATATGAGCCTAGCTATGTCTGCCTAATCACGCATCCAATTCCAGACGTGTGGAAATGCACTCAAGGGTAGCAGACTCTGTTCTAAAAGGGCATAGAAAACCAGTTACATACCAAGTGTTTCATTAGAAAAATAAAGTAGATGAACACACACAGACAGCCTTGCAGCACACAATCATGGTAAATGTCTACAGACAGCCTGGAATAAAACAGCCGTCTGCTGAAGCTGACGTTTCTCAAATGCATTTCATGGTGAGGAGGCAGTGCTGAGAGCCAGGCCTCCAACTCCCCTCTGATGCCTTTCCATCTTAACCTTTTCAAAGTAACTTCAGACTGAACTGTGAAGGCAGGGGAAGGAAAAGAAGTCCTACAACATCCTTTAGAGAAAAGCCCGCAAGGGCATTTCCTCTGCTGAGACCTAATCAGAGCTGCTTTTTAAAAATAATTAATATTTATTAAATGTCTTCTACTACCGTGTGGATGAGGATCAAATTTTTAAAAATCACATTAAAATGTAATAGGACTTAAAATATTAAAGACAAAATCTAAAGTATTGCAGGCTGGCCTTGAACATGCTATATAGCCAATGATGGCCTTGAACTTGTGAACTCTTATCTCCGTCTCCTGAGTGCTGAGGTTTATAGGCAGACACACATGAGCACCATCAAGTGTGCTATAGACTGAACCCAAGGCCTTCTGTAAGTTTGTAAGCACTCTGCCGACTAAGCTACATTTCCAACCCCTTCTGATTCCTTATTTGTTCAGGAATTATAAATGAAAAGTTTCGTGTATGTGCCAAATGATCTTTCCAATCTGTAACAGAACCTTCTACCTCAGCTCTCTGATGCTGATGGAGGAGGGTGATAGGAACTTTCCAGTTTGTAACAGGGATCCCTGATGTAGCACGGGGACAGAAACCTCTCTGCCTTCTTTCCTAGGCATGCTGAACAAACCTTCTCGTTGTAGGTGACTGATCTAATCAGCCAAGCAACAACTGAAAATAACAAAATCTCTTCCCTTATGTGCCTGGCAACTGAGAAAAATGTCCATCTGAAATTCATTACGGTAGAAATCTCTTGATTCCTGCTAATGGTGTTATGGGAAACACTCTGCCATACCCTTCACTTTAAGGTGGTTTGAGAAATCGTCTGAACCACGTTGTCACCAGTACCTGGCTAAAGGCTGCTCTGTGGACTAAGTAGTCCTCTTCCAAAACATGGCAGGTGACCACTGATGCTCATGAAGAAAGCTCAGGAGAAAACGTCCCTCAGCAAGAGAAAAATTTGCCCTTCAGATAAAGATCTGAACTTTATTTAAGTATCTTGTTTATATTTCAGTGCATTAGAAAAGGAAGACTGAATCTAACTGACCAAAAGTAGCTGCAACGCAAGCAGAAACTGAGTTATATGACACACATTTCTGAAGACAGAAGAGTCACAACTATATACATAAATTACGCAGCACCCGCAGAGTGCCTGGCTATAGGTCTTCCTCCACATCACTGCTGTCTTCGTATGTTTTAAATCAATGGATAAGGCTAGGTTATACAAGTAATAGAGTGCCCTCTGTAGTCTGAATCTGGCGTATCTCTCAAAGGCATATATATGCTAACTTGGCTCTACCAGGAGACAGCAGAACCCTTAAGAGGTGGGGCCCATTGGCAAGTCTTAGGTCACCCACAGTGCCTTCCAAAGGGCTAACAGGACTCTAGTCTCTTCCTTTCTCTCTCACTTCCTAGTGAGCCACTTCCTCTGCTACACGGTCCATCCATGGTGTGCTATCTCAACCACAGCCAAACAAGCCTGGGCTGAAACCTCTACATTCCTGGGCCAAGATAAACCTTTCTTCTTTAAGTGAATTACTTCAGGTATTTGGTAAATTACTTCAGGTATTTAATAACTACAACAGGATGCTAATACAGATTATTTGGTAGATTATAAGGCATAAAACACACTATCTTCTATCTGTGGACATACTGTATTAAATGTATTTGTATATAAATGTCTTAAATATAGGAATAGTTTTCCCAATTTGTAACAGAAATCTTCAAGTAGTGTTTGAAACACATCCCTGCTGCTGCATTCAGGGTCAGTAAGTTCTACAGCCTTGTTTCTCAGGCATTCTGAAGTGGGAAGATGGAGCAAGACAACTAGGGTCATCCTCACGAGCAGCTCATCATAAGAGGTAAGGTGTAGACTCAGAGTCTCAAAGTGAGGGTTTGGTAGGAAGAGATGAATGACTTAGGAGTATTGAACAAAGTAGGCTTTCCTCTGGCTGCAAGCCATCCAAAAGCCTTCTCTGGATCTGCCTCCAACCTAAAACAAACTGGACCGTGCAATGCTGCCCATGGTTTACTTCATTCACTTTCTTTCTTTCTTTTTTTATTCAGTACAATTTCAGTCCATACCAGCTATCAGGACTGTGGCCATATCCTGGACTTTCACATCACAGAGGATGGCCCTTTCTTTGTCGGCCTGTTGTGGCTGTAGTAAACAGAGCAGCTGTACTTCCACACTACCATGAGTCCTTACTTGCTGTGTCTCACTCTGCTACACCTCCCTGGAAGGGGAATAGGACATTAAGGTCCAATCCTCTTGCAAATGTCACCTTGCCTGTGTGTGGCATTACTGTATAAGATGCTGGGCCTATCAGAGCAGTTGAGAGAGTAATCGCAGTAGGAAACCTGGGCCAGAGAGGAGACTGCAGCAAGAACTCGGGTTGAAAAGAACTGTGTACATACGTAACTGTGTTTAGAGGCCAGAGCTGGAGGAAGATAGACACAGATGGAAAGATGCTAAGTGGGGCCTGAATCCAGAACACATGCCTTTCCTAAAGACAGAAGATAGGCAAAGATGTCATAGTTACAGTTTAAGGGATGGTAACAGACAGCTAAGACTTCTTTTCTGTAATAAAGAAAACAATGTCTGCTGAGTCAGTGGAAAGGGGTTTGAGGGGTATGTCGAAGACTGCCAAAAGGTTTCAAATAGCTGTTGGGGAGAATGAGCAAGACCTCATACGTAGGAAAGCAACGGAAAACTGGCCTATAAGGCTGAAGAGGGAGAGGTGTAGGGAACGAACTTTATCAGGATTGAGTTTTGGTGGAGGAAGTGCTAGAGGGTCAAGGAAGCAAAAACAATGTTGGAGGAAGATGTTGGACAGATGGATGGTCAAGGCCCTGTGCTGTAGAAGGCACAGATGAAGTAAAGGAGGCTAATGGGGCCCAGAAAGCTCAGAATCTTATAAAACAATAAGGGAGTACTGGGAAAGCAAAGGCAGTAAAGAAGGGAGCCGTGAGATCTGACTATTCTTACTACTGTTTTTACTCCTCAGTTGGTCACCTGTGGAACTTTCTGTTGTTCCTGAGATGAGATCTATGTAATCCAGGCTACTCTCAGAATCAGAGGCTGAAACAATCCTCCTTATAGATGCCTGAGTGGGTGGGAGAAGTGCATCATCCTACCAGGTTCAACAGTGAGTATTTAAATTTGAAATGCTAAAGACAGTTCCAGGTGATGCTAGAATCCAGAAAACAGCCATGGCAGCAGGTAAGGAAGTCGAAAACTAAATAGCATTGTGACTGAAAGGCCAACCCATGAGAGAAGTCATTTTAGGGACAGTAAAAATTCAAGGTCCCAGGCACTAAGTACTGGCTGAGGACTTCCCTAGAGCTGAACAGCTTCTGTTATAAACAGTTGTCTGAGTCCAGACATCTCAGAGACAACTTATAAGGAGACAGTTGTCTTGAGTCCAGCTATCTCAAGGACAACTTCTTCATCTTGATGGCACGGTCAAATAAGTTGGTCATGTTCCCAAGCCTAGGAATGAACAATTATCCCACTTCTCCAAATGTTTTTAACTGTTTGTTAATTGGTAAAGAATATACAAAGTGCTGTTTTCTAAACCAAGGTGCATAAGTTATAAAAATATATAACTAATTGCCTGTTATGCCCACCACAAGCAGCTGGCTCATTTATTCCTTTGTCCCCTTATGACTCTGAACTCCTAATGTTTAGAAGAATGAATTAAGGACCTTGAAGCCAGGTGCCCTGGAGATGGCCCAGCCTCCAACGGGTACTCCCTAGCTTCGCCCATAATGTCAGCCCCCCCCTTGCTCTGTATTCCTATCCTCAGTGACAATGAAATGGCTGCCTCCCTGGATGCTCAAAAGGTAAAACTTTTGTTTTCAAGCTTCTGTCTCTGAAGGGCGTTTTCTTGGCTCCCTTCCTGGACCCAACAGGAGAAGTCACATGTAAAAGAAAATCAGGAGTCAGGTGTCAAAAATCCTCTGGGAGCCTGATCAGGAGTTCATAACACTAAAGAAAAGGAGCAGCTGAATGGCAGGAGTCCTGAAGGAATTTAAAATAGGACAGAACTAGCACTGGATTAAGACTCTGGGTAAGAAGAAAACCCCATGTCCTAATTCAGACATAAGAAACAAGAAACATAAGGAACGAAGTGTGGTCAGAACGAGGAAGAGGGAAGATCATTAGTGATGCTGAGGGTGTGCTGATGTTTGCCTTGGAAAGTCTGCAGAGGAAGTTTTGGTAAAGAAGGAATAGGAGGAGGTTCAGGGAGGTGTTAGAAACACAAAGGAATATGGAAAAGCCACCAGAAGAGGCCAGACTGTGTGGCTTACATCTTGGGCAATGACCAAGGACAACAGTGATGTGGGTAACACTGGCCACAAGATGTTCAGGAGTAATCCCAGTAAATCTGTGGTGGAAAGAAATGAAGCTTCAGGAAGAATTAGTAGGAGCCTGGCCTAGCTTCCAACAGACTCCAGATCCAAGTGAACAGGCTGGAAATGTAATTACTTGGCCTGCTACTGTATTCTAGAAGCTTCTGTCCTTAATCTCTGAAGTTCAGTTTGCACATAAGTAAAATAAGGATGACCGTCTCAAAGGGGTGCTGGAAGGATTAAACAAACCCATGCACGGGGCGTCTAGCTTAAGCCTGGCATCAACTGCATGCTTTACCAAACGAAAAAAAAAAAAAAGAAGCCATTGTCATACGAGGGGAAATTAAATCTGATTTTTCAGTCAAAACGCACAAAAAGAGACTCCTTCCCTCCTAGACTAACAGACAGGCAGGAGGAAAGGGGGCCTGTGGGCCTTTTGTCAATGGAGATGAGTGGGGTGTCAGTTCCCTGTGGCTCAGTCTCTGAAGACAGAGAGAGCCAAGGGATGGAAGTTATCATGGGTGGGAATTCTGAACCTGCTCACCACACTTACCCAGAAAAAACAACCTGCACCTGGGCCTTGCTGCAGAGCGCTGCTGGGTCTCCCATCTCTCCAATCTAAGTCAATCCTGGCGCAAGTGGCTGCCACTTGGGTGAACCTCAGGTGTCCCATATAATCAAGTTGCTTGCTACATGCTTATATTTACAAAGAAAAACATTTATGAACTAAACTCTACTGCAATTTATTCTGCAGAGAATTTTAGACGATTTTAAAAATTACCAAAACTCTTGTAAATGAAAATTCGCATAGGTAATCAGTTAATGAAGCTGAAATGGTACTGACTTCTAGACCATCAGTCCCACCCAGAATGTCTCAGTCAGTGATGGAAACACCAATATCAGTCCAGAACCAATTAAATCATAAGTAACAATGATATCTGACTAATGTTGGAAGCCATGAACTGTGTGTAGAGAAAATAAGTTATATATTTACTTCATTGTATATACTCAGGCACACATAAAATTCTGGCAGATTAAATATAAAAATTGAAAAAAAAAACAAGTAAAATTAAGAGTGATTTGTATTCCATATTTGTATTTTACTTGATATGCTATAAGAAAACATACTATCTATTATTACAAAAAAGACAAACTTGTAAATTTATTTAAAATATTTAAAAGACTGAGTAAGAAATGCAAATGTTTTGCAGTGGCAATATTTACTCACAGATATTCAAAATGACTATAAAATAGAAATGTCAGCAATATGCCTTAAAAGACTACTCAAAGATTAGTCCATGTATTTCAAATTGTTTAAACTTTGAATATAGATATGATATGAGCATTCTAAAAGATTTCCAGGCACTGTGTCATATGAGGATGTTGAAGAGCAGTGGTTCTCAGCCTGTAGGTCACAATCCTTTTGGGGTTCAAATGACCCTTTCACAGGGGCCGTCTAAGACAACTGGAAAACACAGATATTTACATTACAATTCCTAACCATAGCAAAATTTCTGTTATGGAAATAACAAAAACAGTGTTATGGTTGGGGTCACCACAACATGAAGAACTACATTTAAAGGTCACGGCATTAGGGAGGTTGGGAACCACTGTGGTACAGAGTTTGTAAATTCTTGAAATGACAAGATACTTCAATGGTATCTTGGTATAAGGGACATGAACGATGGGTAAGAAACAGAAACGTTCCACAATATAATTCCAGTATTTACAAGTGCTGGCATAACTATGTACTACACTTCATTTTCCACAGAAGAACTGGACCTCTGGAAGATGCAAGACATGGAACCACTCTGATGGCTTTCAATCATTTCTAGATTGCTTCAAGATTGTTTTAAGTTTGTCCTTTTAAACTCAAATAAGGCTTCTATTTCAATCAAAGGAAAGAATGAAAAAAAAAAAAGAATTTACATTTCATATCATAAAGTGTCAGGCCAATAGAAAGGAAATGACATTTCATAAAGGTTTCTCAACTAAGAAGTCAATCAAATGGGATGGAAAGGTGGTGCTAAAAGCAACCTATGGAGCCTCTTCAACAACAGCATCCCGCTTCCCTCCACCTCGGCTCTTCCTTAGGCTGTCCCACCTTTATAGCATGAAGGACCACGCTGGAGAATCAGTTCTCAACTACAGAGAAGAGAGGTACTCAGTTCTGAGAAAGTGTCAGTCAGCATTCCTAACCAATGTGGTTGTTTGGGAAAATTAAATGTTGTGTTATTAAATATGGTGAGCCCTGGCTTAAAGTCCCTTCTGGTTATCAGCCAATGCTCACAGAGAAACATGTTTGATATTTATTGACTCCAGTTCTTATTGGTATGACTTGATGCCCAGCCAACTGAAGAAAAACCAACCCACAGGCGCAACCTCTACAAGAGACTCTCACATAAAAAGAAAAGCTCGATCACACCCTAAGTCTAGAAATGGTCGGGAACACAAGAAAACAAAGCAGTAAGTAACAGAAATGAGGTAAAGGGACAGTGAGTGTGGGGACAAGGAGTCAGACACAGGTAAGTCTAAGGAGAAGACTGGAAAAGTGGGGCAATCCTATAACAACATACAGCATAAAAGCAAAGATAAGAAAAAGACAACCAAACCTAAAGACAAGAGTAGAGTTCCAAAAGGAACATTCAAAAACTGACCTGATGTGGTCAGTCTGCCTTATAAACACAATCAACAAGGTGATGCGTGAATCCCTACATTTGTGAGGTAGAGGAGATGGAAAGGAAGAGGATAAAGAGCTCAAGTCTAGCCTCCACTAGACACTGAATTTCCAGCCAGCATGGGTTATGAGACCCTGAAACTAACAAAATGTCACTCAAATAAAAGTCTAATTAAAAAAAAAAATTGCATTAAAAGTACCCCTAGTTCTGTCTGTACATTCAGTAAGCCAAACTACCCTATCCCAAGCCTGAACCCCTGCTTCTCTCCAACCGAGGAAGCAGCACGCACCTAGAGCATTTTAATACCAAGCTTCCCAAGGCCAGAGTTTAAGAAACCATGACAGATCACTCAATCCCAGGGTTCTATAAGCCATTTTCTCACAATCTCTACCAGAAGGACATGAAGGATGGGAAACAGCTGAATTTCATGATATACAAGTAAACTTGAGTAAGGGAGTTCACGGTGGGGAGAGTGAACAGAGACAAAGGTGGGGCACAACAACTAAAGCCAACGCTAGAGAGTCTTGAAGTTAAAAGAACAGTGTAAAAATGGAAGTTGACAAAGTACAATCTCAAGTCTATAAAACAGCATGGCAAGGGGAATGCCAGGGCCATGAAGCAGAGTGGTTGGGTTGGGGAGGAGGGCAGGGGGAGGGTATAGGGGACTTTCGGGATAACATTTGAAATGCAAATGAAGAAAATATCTAATAAAAAATATAGCATAACAAGATTCCTGGGCCACAGAGTGGGAAAGATCCCCTCAAAGAGAAGTAGCATTTGAAAACGAATAGGAGCATTAATTGAAATACTACACACTGTAAACTGGTGTGCTTAAAAGTCCCCAAACTAGTTTGATATAAAAATGGTTTGAGGACAGCGATGTCAATGAAAATGGCCACACAGTACACTGTGCCTGTCTTGGAGCCAGAGATACTACACTGTGAAGGATGAGTCACAGGTCACTCCATTAGGGAAATTACTCTTTATTATTTTCTTCAAAATATACATCTTGCATAAAGTTTTCTAACAGTACAAAAATAAATATTTTGAAAAGCACAAAAATAAATATTTTGAAAAGTACAAATTTCATCATAATCCAGTTTCTGGAGATATCAGTTGGGGAGGTTTAAAATGTATCTTGCAGAAGCCTTCCTTATTTGCATACATGCATAGCCATACCTCACAGGAATGCTTTGCTTTTCTGTCTCTTAACATTCTATTTTCTATATAGTTATAAACTTATGGCCTATATAATTATAATTCTATATATTAAGCATTCAACAGCTATGTAATACTCTACAGCATGGATGTAACAATTCATTTAGTTGTTTTCTTCTTAACATTTAAGTTTCTGGCATGTTTTCACTGATACAAAGCTTTTGTGAACATACATCTCATAGCATTTGTTTGACCATCTCTGTCCGAGTATTATGTGTTACTGTAAGTATGACATCTGCATTTGTGGATAGCAAGATAGTAATGATCAGAGTAACAGGTAGTAGTGGTCAGAGCAACGCACAGTTACATAACTAAGACTCCAAATCTCATATGCAGCCCATGGAGCAGAGGAAGGCTCCAGCCAGGAAATGGAAGGCTAAAGACCAGCCAGAAAGGTCCTAGCTCCTGACTTGCCTTGTGAAGAAATCCACACAGTCACCTGCTGGAGGCAGGCAGCTGAAAACTGCCAGTTCTTCTGCCCTCAAGCCAGTCAGAGGTTCCCATCTGCATCCCAGCCTGGACAGCCTGACTCTGACAACAGACCATCTGGAGAGGCCAGAATGAGATGCATGGAACACAAAGCAAAGAAACGGAGGCATGCGATTAATTCAGAAAGAGAAGGGGCAGGGCACGGAAGATGAGAACAAACAAAACACGGATGGTTTACCTTCTGCATAATGTAGTGAAATGGCGCTGGACTTCATGGTGATCCCTCTGACCTGTTCATCTTCTCTGCTGTCCATGTACCTTAACTAGAAAGCACAACACATGTACCTTTACTTTCCAGTGACTAAAATGCAACATTAAAATGGGCTTAGTTTGATTTCAACACAGAAGCTATCCCACTCTCAGTTTTGTAAGTGGTGAGATGTCACAAACGCACCCACACACTGCATCCCCAGACTGCTGCTCATCTACATCACAGCCAGGAAGGATTCAATAGTTCAAGGAAATCGGCAGAGAGCTGGAGTTCTGTTCCTCATAATGCAGTCTTGTTTTCCTATCCAGAGGTTATGATATCAAAAGAAACAGGGGGTCTTTTGAGGCATGAGACCTAACTTTTCCAAAGTAACAGAATTTAAGTGTGCATGGATTTTTTCCTTTTTAAAAGAATGAAAGAGTAAAAAGTATCTACAATATCAAAACTCAGCAGATGGCTTTCCCAAAGCTTTACTACTTATAGATAAAGTCCTACTTGGCACTACATCAATATTTCTTTCCATTATAAATTCTTAACTTCATGTAATCTCATGTCTTTCGATCAAAATCCTTGAGAATAACATGCTAATACAGACTGCCATGCTTTCTCATCCCACATGAACTCCTTGGTTTTCAGCTTTAAGACTTACATAATAGAAAATATACAGATGATGGAGAGATGATAGATAGATCAAGTCACATTTTGGTGCTCAATATTAAGTTCCCAAGGCAACCATTTTGATGATGTACCTATGAATCACTCATTATAAGATTCTCCTTCCTAAACCTACTACATTTACTGATCCAGTCTACCAGTGATGGAAACATGCAAATTCACTCTTTTAAAGTAATGTGAGTGAGCTGGTAAGTTTGGACTGGGACTGGAGAGATGGCTCAGTGGTTAAAAACACTGTCTGGTTCAATTTCCAGCAGCCACATGGTGGCTCACAATTCATTAACTCCAGTTTCAGGGGATTTGTGCTGTCGTCTGGCCTCTGCCAGCACTGTGTGTAGATTGTACAAAGACATGCTTACAGGCAAAAACATCCATATACACAAAGTTAAAATAAATTAATTAAAAAAAGATTTTGGTATTGTATTGCACACTAAATCATTAAATTTACACATCTTCAATGCTACCAGATATTTGCACATTGTTTCCTCCAGAGTAGTTGGACTAATCCACACTCAACAGTGAAATACTGCCTCGGTGTCTTCATGATCTATCTCAGCACTGTCTAAATCAGATGCAGTATTTCATTCTTTACCTATATCCTCTCCCAACCTTTACTGTCCTGACTTAGCTTTTTGGCATTCTTCTTCCACTAGTATCCCATGTAAAGCTCATCTTTCTATTGGTTACATTACAGGCTTGCTTTGGATTGGTGCTGTAAATAGTCTCTGATTATTACTTATCAGTTAAATGTTTGTTATTTTCCTAATTAAAAGCATTTTTTTGTTATTTTTTCACTTTATGGCATACCTGATAAAAATGTTATTTATTTTAATGGAGTTGAATTAATCAACCTTTATATATTAGATTTTTACCTTCTCAAGACATCTTCCCTTATGGTTGCAGAAATAACATTTATTACAATTTTCCAAAAGCTTAAGCCTTTTGTAAACTTTAACAAATGCAGGTGGCTTTTGTTTGCTAATGAGTTCAGGTTGGCCCAGTATTAGTTTCACATAACTGACTAGCTTCTCTAGATCCTTTACTGAAGTCATCCTTTCTCCACAGACCTGAAATGCCAGATCTATAATCAATCAAGCTCTCACATATGTATGTGTTTCCAGTTCATCAGCCAAAGTGACAGCCCAGCCAATTCCAACCCACCACGTCATAGGCCATCACAAGCCATACCATCTTATAAAACAAAACCACATTCCACTCTTGGGATTTTAAAATGGCATATGGTATATCCAATTTAATTAGGGAAAAAAAAACTAAGAATTTTTCCCAATTTGCTAAATATATAAATCAACATGAAACAACTAGCTAGTTTTTAAATATTGAGCTTACCAAAACAGGAACACAGCATACCTTTTTAATTTAAGTTTTCTTTAAAATAATTTTAGCTTAATTATATGGTAGATTTATAAATCTTTTGTCTACTTATTGCTGTGAATTTCTTTTCAATGACTTGTATATTCTGAATCATGCTTAATTCCTTACCTATATTCTAACAGTTTATTTATTAGTTTGGACCTTTTGAATTCCCTGGAACTGGAGTTACAGATGGTTATAAACCACCACGTGGGTGCTGTGACTTGAATCCAAGTCCTTTGCAAGAGCAACAAGTACTCCTGACCACTGAGCCAGCTGGGCATGGGGGCGCACACCTTTAATCCCAGCAACTGGGAGGCAGAGGCAGGCAGATTTCTGAGTTTGAGGCCAACCTGGTCTACAGAGAGAGTTCCAGGACAGTCAGGATTACACAGAGAAACCCTGTCTCGAACCCCCCCCCCCCCAAAAAAAAACCCAACAAAACAAAACAACAAAAAAAAACAAAACTGAGCTGTATCAGTAACTTTTTTATCCCAGTCAGAAGGTTGACATGAAATTCTCCTCTCCTGGTAATCTTGAAAAGACTTCATCATCTATTCCCAGGACTTGGTAGACATGACCTGTGATGGACAGGTATGCCCTGCTGCTGGGCTTCTCTCCTCTACAGTTTTTACTGACTCAGATAGAACGAAAATTATTTGTTCTTTTGCTACTACCTAGTTAAATTAGAACAGGCATGTTTAAATAAATATTTAAGCCATCAGGGCTGTTCTATGAAAAAATTTCCCAACCAATACAATTTCTTAAATGATCACAGTATTAAGTTTACTGGCATGAAGTTGATCATTATATCCTAGTTCGTAAATCTCTGCAGCATTTCTCATTCCTATTATCATCTATTTCTCATTCTTGATCTATCTTGCCAATATTATCAGTTCTATTCATCTTCAAGTCATTCAGTTAAAAGGTCTATATATGTTCTACTTCATCTATTTCCTAAGTAGAGTGAGTCACAGAAAATGGCATTAGCTGGTTAAGTACGAACTATGCCTCAGCAATGGAAACTAAAAAGAAAAAGAAAGTTTTTAGTCATAGTGATCACAAGTTGTTTACACTGATCTAATTTTAATTAGCAAACTTTATAGTTTAAAGCAATATATGTCTATAGAAAATGTATTAAGTATAGCAGTTCTCACAAACTCCCTCCCAGTGTCTTCTCTTATTATTTACATCTTCCTTACTGTGTGGTATGCTGCATTCTTACAACTGATGAACCAACAGTGATAGTTATTAAAGTCCAGTTTATATTAGGGTGATATTTTAAGTGTGCTATAAGTTTAAATTTGTTAGTTGTTATCTTTGGCTTCACTAGTGCTTTCTCTAACACATCTGGTTTCTACCTCCCCTGATTACAGTTTATTTCCTCTTACTTTGGTTACTCTCATTCTGCCTTCTCAAGCTGGGGGTACAGAAGCACTTCATTCCTGGGTCCAACCTGCCAGATGGCCTCAAATTTCCAATCCTATCTTCTAAGTCTCTAGCATCCACTTTGTTGATTCAATTTTTTTTTTCTCTATTTTCCTATCTCATTATTCCTGATCAATCTTGTTGATTACATACTAGGTCCATTACACAGAGAAATAATTCTTTATTTTGTTACTAAGAAGAAAATTATTCTAAACTTTTTAAACTTACAGGTAGAACACATACTCTTCCTCTTAAAAGTTATGTTTGTATTTGTGTGTGTGTGTGTGTGTGTGTGCGTGTGTGCATGCAAACCTAGCACAGAGGTTAGAGGAGAATTTGTAGGAGTGGTCTACCTTACTGTCCCTCACCATGTAGATCCCAAGAATCCCATGCAGGACATAAGGCCCCACAGCAAGCACTTTTCCATACTAGGCCATCTCACCATCTGCTAAAGCAGTATCTTCAACATGATCTGCAAGCCTTTCTTTGGTTCTTAGCTTACTGAGGCTAATCTGCAAGATCTTAGGTAACTGACACACACTGTTGGTCTCTAGGCAAAAGCTCCACTCAAACAAGTACAACACACAGAAACTGTTCTTTATTCTTCCCTTTTCCATCACGTAATGCCTTTTCTGCCTTACCCTCAAACCATCGAACACATCCACCTATGACAACTTGCAATCACATAACAGCTGACTTACCACATGTCACTTCTGCATTTATACAATATAGGATTAATACAATTGCAACAAAACGCAATATGGAAGTGAGCTTTTCTCAACATCTATTTTATATTAACTTAATGGGTTGGTTGTCGGTCCCTTCTACATGTTTACATCACTAAAGGACAAAGCAAATGGATCATGACGTTATAGAGAGCTAATTAAAACTCATCAAAATGCAATAAGCATTTACCAAATCCAACAACATACCTTGCCTGCCAAGCGGCTAGAGATGATTCCATTACTGGATATAAGACAATCAGCAAGAGTAGTTTTTCCTGTTAAAACAACAGTAATTACAATACACTTGTTTAAAGGGTTTAGCATAATAATAATGCTGTATTATCTCCCTGTAGACCTCATCAATCTCACTTGAAAAGTTGTCAGATTAATTTTAAGCACAGAAATTTTCTTAAGTTGAGGCAGACTTTACAGAGTCTTACAATGTTTATATTAGAGTCTATAATCTAGCTTTAGGAACTCAATCAAGATTATTATAACTTACCAACCATCCCATACAATTAATCAAACTTACAAACTTAGGTTCTAAAAGCTCGGAAAGTAAAAGGACAGCAATAGTGTGTAGCTCAGAAAGGCATTCTGGGTAAATCACACCAGGAAACTACAACATGCGGTCTCCTGTCATATTTACCTATGTGTGACACTGGCTGACATTAGCCAGTTAAACTGTTACACTTATTTAATAAGAAAATTTGTTTTCCTGTTGTTGCCTGTGGAGGGCTACACTGCAGTAGCCAATGCAATCCAGTTAAAAATTAAACCTGGAATCTACTGTATATATATATATAAAAAAAGTCTTTGCATAATCAGATACACAATTACAGTTACCTTTATTAGAATACTGCCAAAGTTAACACAATTTCAAGCATCATAAACAGGTACTCATGTTTAAAGAATAATACGGGCATATTCAATTTCCACAGTTGAGTGGGCCTAACAAAAGTTGGATTTTCCCTACAATACAGCTTTTTGTAGTCAGTCTGTCTGTCTGTCTGTCTGTCTCTCTCTCTCTATCTATCTATATATATATATATCTGTAGAATCTGTATAATAATGTAAACCAGAGACTAATGGGACCTCTGAAGATCTTAAATAATGTATTAGTATATAATCCTAGAAGATCACTGTGCAGCAGAGCAGAATTCATTCTAAGTATGGCAAACATACATCCATTAGAATGCACTACCAAAGAGACTCTGCATGATTAGGCAAGGCTGAATCCCTTGGTCAACAATGTTTGATGTTTGATCTATTACACATTAGTCAATCTGCTATTTAATTCTCAAAGGAAAAAAAAGAATAAAGAAACAAAGTAAAACCTTTGGCTAGATCTCATATCCTCCAAACATGCACACATGTATCCATGGACAAGCTAGTCACTTTATTTGTATATAAACTCAGTGTCAGCTGGGTCTTCTACAAGTGACCTGCCCTCTCTCCTTGTCTTCAGAGCTCACGTTAATGACAAGAGTCACCAAGCCTCTTTCCTCCCTTTTGACCCAGCCAAGCACCTTTATCAGTCTAATCTCATCTACAATTTGAGGACTTTGCCCTTGCTATATTTTTCCTAATGGCTCCCAACATGCTAATAAAACTGTTAATGACCACTTCACTATTATTTCACCACTGGCAGAGACTCTCGTTATCCTCCTTTTACATAGGCTACACACTGACACTCAAATGTAAAGTAGTTTGAAAAGACCTCAGAGCTCCAGATGTCTAACCAGAGCTAGAGAACTTGATCCCGTCTTAGAGCCACACAGGAATGGTGAGGTCTGTGACAGGATCCTGCCTGCATCTTCCTCACCGGCTGGGCAGGTTGGCCTCATAAATGTCTAGGTCATGATAAATCTGAAAAAAGCACTGACAACTTGGCAAATTCTCAGTATGGGATGAATTAAATAGGATGTATAGACGATATATTCTACCAAGACCACAGACATCTCAAGAAACTTTTCCATATTTTCACAAAAATCCAAATTCAAAAGCATTGTATGACATACTGGGCAGACCACCAATCACCCGTTAATCCATTTATTTCAAACGTCTACAGCATGCTTCTCTAGCATGACACACACACAACTTCTTAGCAAGCATCTCTCTCACCGCTCCAATGATAGAGACATTTCCTCTTTGTTAATAAAACCCAATTCTAAAAGCCTTACCGTGGTCAACATGAGCCAGAACACAGATATTCCTAATGTTGGCAGTGTTCTTCTGAAGTCGAATCATCTTATCAACACCACTGAGCACCATGGTTATTTCCTGGGACTAAACATTAAATGCAAATTAAAAATGGTACAAAATCTAATGGGGGGTTGCACAACAGCAAAAAAAAAAAAAAAACCAAACGGACAAACTGAGAGGGAGATGCCGAAGCTGACAAGTCGTCTCAGATTCCTTAACTGAGAACCCAGGGAATGTTTAGCCACATCTATTTCCTTCTGGCCCTGACGGGACATAGTCCTTTAGGCCCAAGTTCCATGGTAAAGTCCATCCTGCTGACAGTACTTGTGGGGTGAGCTGGGAGTTTCCGGATCTGTCATGCGATGAATCACGCAGTTGGGAGCTAGGTACAGAGACGCCCAGCTAAGACACACACACACACACACACACACACACACACACACACACACACCTGCCTTCCCTACTTCGGTCCCTCCAAAAGTCTGCCGTTCTGTCAAGCTTGCTGGCTTTTACCAGACGTGAGAACTTCGGCCCTGTGACTGCACTGAGTGTCCTTAAAAGTTTTTGGATCCCGTGCCTATGAACACACCCGGTGCACGACACACCTTCTACCCCTCTCTCCAATTAAAAGAAGCGAATCCAGGTCTGCATGCCCTTCCTCCGCTTGGGTTCCTGGAGTCGCTGCCGCTGAGGGCACCGGGTCCCTATAAAGTGCAGCAGCTCGGGACACTCCTCGCCCGGCCCTATCGACATGACCCCCGCCCCCCCTCCCGGTCTCCGTAACCGTCTGGTCGCCGGCGTCCCTAGCAAGCCCCCCCCCCCCCCCACACACACACGCTCACTCACCGGCTCCACGCAGCACCTCACCCACGCTTCTAAGACTCCGGGAGTAGCTCAGACCGGAAGTCCCAGGAGCCGGGGGGCGGGGCCTGGGGGCCTGTGACCTCTGACCCGCGCGCGTCGAGCACGCCACCGGAAGTCACGCCGTTTCCCTTCAACTTGGAGTTCCGCGGTCGCCTTGACGACGGCAGACGCTGTAGCTGCTCTGAAGAGTGCCGGCCGAAGCCCGCGGAGAAGGACGCTGGAGCGCAGAGCATGAGGAACTGGTGTCTGTGCCAGATTTGCACCTGCGGGTAAGAAACGTCCGCCTGGTGTGGCGTCCGCAGAGCCGCGAGCTCCGCTGGCACCTCGCTGCGCACACCCCCTAAGGACTCCCTTGCCTGAACCGGAGGAGCCCCCCACCCCCGCCCTTACGCTCTGCTAAATGCACCCCCTTTCCTCTGCTTGGCTGACTCCTGGGCAAAACTTATTTTCTTTGCATTCCCCGAGGTTTCCTATCCAGAGGTTTAAGCTAAAATCAGTTCAGACCAGCAAAGGAGTATGAGCAAATATGGCTGTTAAATGATGGAATCACCCACCAATTCTATTGTTGGTTAACTTAAAAGAACAGTATCCATGGTATTTCGTTTGCCAGCCAGAGTCTTCCATCCTCTAAACTTTATTTTTATTCCTGCGAAGGCAACATTTTCTTGAAGCCTTTCCGACAGACAAAAATGGCTATAGTCCTCACCCTAAAAACCTCAGGTTTGGTTTGTGAGTCCTGCCTAACAACCTTATATCAGCAGTAAACACATTCTTCCCTATCCTCAAGCTTACTGTTTACCCAGGGATTAGATCACCTTTGATAAGTAAATATGAGTAAGGTCAAGTCCTTTGTATTTTTAATCCCCTTCCAAGGGCAACCACCACCAACACATTTTGCTTGAGAGCAGTTTCTCAGCCCCTGTTGTAATAAACATTGTTTGTATGTTTGAACAGATGCAAACATAACTTTTAGGGCTTGAATCTGCAAAATCTTGTGTATAAGAAAAAAAGTATTTGAATCTGAATTTACTTACAAACTAAGTTATTTTCCTATCCACCCATCAGGAAATTCATTATATTAGGGACTTCACGTTCTTCAAAAATAATATCACCATCCAGAGAGCTGGGGGGACTGCCAGTGTAAGAGGAATCCCCTTTAAGCTTTGAAGTATGGCTAATAACTTCTGCCGAAATGTCCTTTGCAAACACTTAGTTGTATCATGAGCACTGCCTGAGTTGCTTTCAGTTTTATAACTGACGTACAAGAATCTTTGACAAAATGGGTAGTTACTATGACATACATAGTTCCACCCGGCCAATGGTTTTAAACTTTGGCAACCTTTATGGGACATTGTCTCAAAACGGGGCAAAGATTCTTCACCATTATTTCTTCCCATACCACCTCTCATCTTTTGCCTCCTGTAATGTTGGAAGGAAAGAGGAAAGATCTGTCCATATTCTTTTTGTTGTTGAAGACTGTCTGTTAGGTACATTTGCACCACTGTGGTAACACTGTGGTAAAAACAGCAGAGGAGAGGTCTGTTTGGGCATACAGTTTGAGAGGGTGCAGTCCCTGGCAGTCAGGCATGGTGGGGTTCTTGTTCATGGAACATGAAGCAAGACTTTTTACATGCTGTCAGACCAGGAGGTAGAAAGCCTTTGCAATCAAGACCCAGGCTCTAATTCTCCAAGGACTCCTGTTAAACACTTACTCCTACCAAGCAGAGGCCAGCTTCCAAAAACCTTCCAGAGGGTTTCCATCAGCTGGAAAGCAAAGGTTCGAAATATGTGAACATTTCAGATTCAAACCCTAATGCTATCTTTTCTCTCTTATGGAACTAAAATTTAATTCCTTTGATTTTCCATTGGGGACACCTGATCTCATCATTTCTGTGAGCTGTTTTTTCAAAAAGACAATTTAACGAGTGTAAACAGCTATAACCGGCAGCAAAAGTATATAGCAGAAGGGAGATTGCACATGTTAGACTAGGAGGATTTTGCTTTCTTTAATAGTTTGTCTGCACTGTTATGTCTTATACTTGTCCACAATCTTAGGTAAGTTATACTGTGAATGCATTGCTTTTCTGGACAATAAAAACATTGACAAATTCTAATGTTTTGACTTGTGTTTTGTTAATCAATGCAGCTCTATCAGAATTTTTATATGTACATGACCTATGTACTCTGCTCATGGATTTTCCAAGTATCTTGGACCCTGCATAGGACAAAAATCACTTGAGCACTCGTTTGCAGCAGACATTGCTGAGTCTCATGAGTCTTCCGACTTTAGAGTTTCCTAGACATGGAAGAATAAGGGAGCTGTCTAACCAGGATGCTGCACAACAACTCCCAGCTACAATCTCTCTTTGCTTCTACTGTATTCTGTGTCCCACACCACCACAAAAATAAAAAATAAAAATGGACTCTGCTCTGCCTCCTTCCTTTTGTACCTATACTATGATTCAAAGTAACATGTTACTATCTGTTATAGGTGAAACCTAAACAGAAACCCTGGTTGCCATGCATCTAGGAAGTTCACTTTCTAGCTTTCCTGCTTCACTCTAAACTCTTATGAGGCAAATCAGTTTGCTATGTAAGGCTTCACTATGATTCATCATTTCTATAAACACCAGTGCAGAGGAGAAAGCTGTGCTAAAGTTCAGAAGGTGTATTAAAGTCACTGGGGACCTATTAAAATGCAATGACCACTCAGGATGCTTTAAAGGGAAATAATGTTTCAGCTTATTTGTTTGTACAGACGGCATCGCTGTCCACATGGAACCACAAGGGTTTATGAACATTCTGGCGTATCTTGCCCCACGACGGAGTATTTGGAAAAATATCCAAAATATGGCGATGTTCTTCCACCTCAGAGTCTTAAGCCAAAGCAAGAATTTCAAGCATACCGTGGTAAAATGGAAGGAGTAACCACATTTAAGTAAATATTGAGAAACTTTCCTTATTTTTTGCCCAACTCCTCTGGTATTAATAAGATTTTCTTACTATTTAAATTTAGCTATTTGACTTAAGTTTAACTAATTTGAGAAGTAAGAAATTAGTTCACAACTTGAGAAAAGCAGAAAGATAAATATTAAGTTACATTGGCAAAGAGAAGAAAAGAGAAAACAAAAAGTTCTATTGACTTTTTTAATTAACTAAAATGTCTCATGTTTATGTACTTTGCAGTGTTACCATTGTGTAGAAGAATGCCTCTGCTTCCTAATTTGTGTGTGTGTGTGTGTGTGTGTTGTATACATGTGTGTGGGTATGTATATATGTGTGTGTTCTAGTTTTTGCATCTCTGTTTGGTATCTAATACTTTAGCTTGTCATGGCAATTTTTAAAGCACACAGATTTAATTTTATCATGATCCTATTTGAAATAATTTAAACTATCATTAGGCATAGACCTAATTCCTCCCATAATTACTGCATAGATTATCAAACCCTGCTTGCTTCTCTACTTTATCTTCCCTGTTCGGGAAGTCCCCCCCCCATCCCTAGATAATACTCATCCAATCTATAAATATCAGCTAAATATTCTCTTTTGTCAATGTTGTCTCTGCCGTCCCACCTTTTTTATTTAGCTTTTGTGGTCAACTAAACTTCCCTTGTATAACTTCCTCAATACTTTCCTAGTGTTGCTGGATTTATTTCAGTGCTCTATACCTGCAGGGTAAACAGCCATTGTTTTCTCAACATTCTGTTTTCAGAAAGCTGGCACAATATCTACTCCCTAGAGCAGGTACCCAACATTCCTAAAAGCAGGAACTTAGAACTCCTGTATGAGTCATTCATGCTGATCATTTTAACTAGAAAATAGAAGGGTGGTTTATCTGCAGTATAAAGAATAAGTATCATTCCATACTGCATGTTTCTATAATACAGGAAGAAACTGTTGTGAGCTTGTATAAAACTTAATAACATAATTGTAGCTCAGTTAGATGACTGTCAAAATTGACAGTGTGTATCTTTAACTCTATGATGTACATTGTGTGATTGTCCGTCTTTATAAGGAAACTAGGTAATGGGTTAACTAAGTTACCCAAGGTTATGCAGCTACTGAATGACAAAGCCAAGATTTGGATTCAGGCAATCCAACTAGCCTTGGATCTCTGGTTTTCTCCATTCCACGGGACTGTCTTAGCCCCAGGAGTACCACCTCCATCATAATAATGGAATATACAAGGTGGCTAGATTATCATTTCATTCCAATCCATAGTCAGGGCTTCTGAGAGATCCAAAATCTTAGAAGGGCTCACATCTGTCTGAGCCACAATTGGTGATCAATTAGACAATAAGCAGGAAGCTATTGTGACTTTCATATGAGGAAACTATGCCTAAGTACAGTCTATGTAGGCAAGTGTGGCTTTTGGAAAAGTGACTACAAAGCTAATATTGACAAATTTTTTAGCTCATAAAATTTTTCTCTTCAGATTTCTTTCTATATTAAATTTAAAAATCCACCTTCTTGAGAATTTTATTCACTTAAGATCAAATTGAAGAGCTGTTATTTCAGTTTTTAAAAACTATGATTTTCACATTTTAACTTGTCATTGAATAGAACCTTATAAAAGAATTCAATTGTTTATTTCAAATAATCAACTAGTACCATTTTAATATCTCCTTAGATTGTTCATTTAAGACAAAATTGAAGATTTCAGTGCTGAAATAATCAAAACAGAAGAACCAGTAGGATGTGTTTTACATATACATATGTATATATTTCAGGTCAGATTATCGCCCTTATGAAGTAGTCAAGCAGCCTCGCCACATACCTGAAGAATATAAACCCAAACAGGGGAAAATTGATCTTGGTACTACCTACAAGCGAGATTTTAATCCTTACAAAGTACAGCCTGTGGTAAAAGCCCGGCCTGTGGAAAGACAACAAGTTAAAAAAGGAAAGTTGGACACTGTCCCAACTTATAAAGGTAACCTGTCATTGTAAAAGCAAAAGGGTCCCAAACCTAAAAATGCCATCTTTGACCTTTATAACAAAATTGTCATCTTGTATTGTCATACTTAGCCACAGTGGTTAGAAAAGATCATTTTTTGTTGCTGCTGTTGTTGATCAAAACAATATTGTTAGCAAAACCCAGTTACAGACAAACAAAACTGACTCAAGGGAGTTAGGAATCCAAATGTGCCCCCCAAATTGTCTGTATCTCAAAGCATATGAAATGCAAAGGACATCACTGAGCAAAGATATATTTTACATATGTCACTTTGTCATAGTATTGTCCTTTCACCCTGTCCTTCCTATAATGAGTTGAAACTTGGCTGAGAGTGTTGGAGTTGTTGAAAAGAAGAAACAGCAACTGTTCTCTTGATTCAAATTCCAGACCAACCTGCAAAACTATGGAATTAGTAGATTGACAACTGGAATATCGTTTTTATACTCTGAAGCAGGATTCTCAACCTTCCAGTGCTCCCATTCTGTAATGTTCCTCATGTTGTGGAACCAAAACATGACCTCCAACCAAAAACTTATTTCTGTTGCTATGTCATAATTTTGCTACTGTTACGAATCGTAATGCAAGTAGTTTTGGAGACAGAAGTTTGTCAAAGGGGTCACAGATTGGAGGATAAAGCTCTGATCTATGAGCAGATTATTCCCAGAACAGGTCTTCAGAATAAAATAAACATGCCCACCCCTGACAGGCAGTGCCAGGACAACAGACAGGCTCTCCTCCTCCAAGCCTTACTTGCAGCAGGACAGGAGTGAGAACTTTCTCTTTATTAGCAACACACTTAATAATGTGAGCACTGGCAATTTCATGGCCTATCTTTTTATTTATTTCACCAAATCCTTACATGATTTAAACATTTTAAAAAAACTTACTCATAGAAGTCTTCATTTACAAACAGACCATCTTGACATGAGCTATCCTCTTTCCTTCCCTTAGTAACAAAGTTGAACATCTGGCTTGTATTCTTTCCATTGGTTATGTGAAGTAGCAAAATGGGTATTTTCAAATATAAAACCTTTTGCAAAAGTAATGGCATCTATAGTTAGGTAATAGCTAATGACTATTTTAAAGACTGTTAACAGTAAACATATAAGTAAAGTGCAAGTTACCAACATCCTGGGATCTTATGGGGAAGTTAGGAATAATATTTTTTCTGATTTTGAAAACTGAGTACATCCGCAGGTATAGAACTGACAAGTTATAAAGATTATGAATGGTAAGTATCAAATACAGCAAAACAAATTATGTAAATATATGCATAAAAGATAATCTTGATATAAAAGATAGTAAAAATGACTTTGCTTTGACATTTAGACAACCATTGTAATTTTTCCATGTAATATATACTAAAGACAGTAATATTGATGTCCCTTGATGTTGTGTGCATATATGTAACACACACAGATACATATTACAGTGTTCCAGGTTTTCATGCATGAAACAACAACCTCAACTGTACTTAATTCTGTATGATTGCAATTCTGTGTGTATAAGTCTGAATACCTTCATAAGAGCAGGTATTTATACAGTCTTAAGAGTAGAGGAGAGAGGGAAGACAGAAATAGAATATTGTAAAGGTGCAGCCTACAAAACCCCAGGTACATGGTTTGTTTCTCTGTGAACTTGCACTGTTTGATGGATATGGTGAGCAGAGAGACTAAGCAAAGTATTTCCACCAAACACCCAACAAGTTTATTTGGGAGTAGATGCTTAGTAGATAAAGCCCCACGAGAAAGATTGTGCCACACCTAAATCATGTCCTCCAGACATTTAAACACAGCACATGACTGTGTCTACCTAGCTCAGCTCCTAATTGGATTGAGGGTATATCCACTACACCCTACCTGCCAAATACCTGTGGGAACGAAATTTCTCCTACTAAAAATGAACTTAGTTTCTGTCATTCCTTCAAACACAACGGCTAGTGAATAGTAAAACATTCTGAGACCTATGGAAAAATCAGGAAAATCTGAAGTGATAAACAGATGAGAAACTACCAAAATTTGTAATAGAATCATTTCACAGATTTAAGTCCCAATAGATAAACACAAAGGAAACAGCATCTAGACAAATGCCATTTTTAAAAGATAAAGAATTCTTAAAGATGATGGGGGAAAAAAATCTCTGGAATGAGAATTAAACCAGACGTTTTGTTGGAACCAATGGAAAATAGAGATCTTGTAGCACACAGCCACAAATAGTATGTATATATCAAGCTCCTAACCTCAAGTTCCAGGAATTTATTCAGAGGAGGTAGAAAGATTTTAAAAGCTAAAAAGGTGGATGAGTCCAGGGAAACAAGTCTTCTAGACACAGCAGGGCTGGTTCACATATGAACTAACAGACCGTGATAGCATGCACAGGGCCAACAAATCCCAGCATAGTAAAGGGGAAGGGGGAACAAAAGTCCCACCCTTAACTAAGAAGTTATTTACAGTTGATACCTGCTTACAGAAGAAAAGCCAATTGTCTCCAATTGAGTAATGCAGGATCTATCCTCCCAGGCAGGATTCAGGCTCAGGAGAAATTAATCAAGTGTGTGTGTGCATGTGTGTGTATGTATGTGTGTGTGCTAATTATGGTTTGGTAGTTTTTGCAGTTTTTTTGATAGAACACATAGTTGGATGGATGGGGAGGTGGGGACAATTTGGGAGGACTTGGGGGAGGAAAAATTATGTGATCAACCATAGTGTATAAAAGTTTTTCAAATAATTTTTAAAATGTCAAAAGAAAGTATTTAAAGACACCGAATCTCAAACTTTTATAACTAGTGAAATGGTCTTCAAAATTTAACAGAGATTTTTTTTTCAAACAAAAACTGATAGATTTCATTAGCAGCACATCAGCACCACATTGTGTTAAAGGAAGGTCTTATAGTTGGAGGAAAATAATTCAGATAGCTGCATGGAATTGGAATTCAGAAATGAATAAAATAAAATGCACAAATAGAAGCTGAGGAGAAGGGTGATTCTGTAGGAGGATTCAGTGGTCTTGGTTAATCTGGACCCCTGAGATCTTCAAACACTGGACCACAAAACAGACACCATACACCAGCTGACATGAGGCCCCTAACACACATACAGTAGAGAACTTCCAGGTCTGTGTTCATTTATATATGAAGCACCTAACCCTCAAGAGACTGGAGGCCCCAGGGAGTTTAGAGGTCAGATGGGGTGGAGATGGGGAATCCACATGGAGATGGGTTGGGATGGGGAGGAGGTGTGTGATGTGGAGCAGTTGGAGGGTGTATGGGGAGGGGCAGGGAATGGAATTTTGAGTGTAAAAAATGAATTACAAATAAAATTTTAAAATATGTAGATAAAATTATATTGATTGTATAAAGACATGGTATGTTTTCAAACAAATATGAGATTGAAATATGATATAACAGTAGTATTAAAGAAAGCAATTGTTCAAGAAGTGTTCAAGACAGCAACATACTTGAGCCAGGAAGATCTCATAATGAGTGAAATTAAGCATTTTTATTTTAAAATGCAGAAAGGCTTAGTAAATTATAATAAAATATAATAATAAAAAACCTGTACTAATCCAAAAGGATGTAGGGACTAGGTAGTATGGGATGGGGAAAGAATATAAGAGGGAAAGCAAATAATGATATACTTAACTGAAGCCCAGCTGGATCACTGGTCCATTAAATAAAATTTAGAGTGATTCTTCATACATTAGCAAGAGATTTTCAAAAATTTACAATTTGTGTAAATTATAAATTCTTGACAAAATTATAAATCTTTGAATTTTAAAATTATAAATTTTTTGAAAAACAATTTTGCTAAAATCAACTCAAGAAATACAGTTCAAAAAGATATCTGCTCAAGAAACTGAATTTGTAGAATTGCAGGTATAGTTTAAAATGATAAAGATCATCTAGGATTTCCAACTTCTGAATAAGATGCAAAAAACTGAAGAGAGTGTTCCCAACGAAACAAGGCGAAGCTAGATAGGTAGGTAATATATAGAATCAAAAATGTCCATAAGTCCCTTAGAAAGCTGAGATCACAAGTTCACTAACAGAACAAAAGCACGAGACTACTGCAGGAGAGGCATCAATGCAGAGTGTTGTAGCTTGGAGACAGGAGAAAGGAAACAAGAAGCAAAACAGAGCTTCTTACCATGAAAGGAGAAGCTGTCCCTAGGAGTAAGCACTAGAGATCTACCATACAGGGACAGGAGCATTGCAAAGCTGTGCCCATGCAACTCAGGGTAGATGAAGCTGGAGAAAACAAGATGCCTGCCCCTATACATAGGGCAATACTATCTCACTTGACATGGAATAACATCAACCCTCAGTTGGGAAAGGGCAGGATATGGAGATACACATTTCCTGAATTATAAAAATATCAAGAAGGAAGAGATAATAAGAAACTTCCCAGATAATCAGCCACCAACCTGAACACAGAAATAATACCAAAGTCATTTGAAGCTGCTGGTCTACTAAAGGTAAGCATAACAATAGAGACCAAACTTAACTATGGATTGAACCAAATCACACTGTGGCCAATGAACATGGATTCATTTCTGAATATATGTATTATTGATATAAGTATCTATGGTGCATATGATGTCTAGTTTTCAAATTATAAAAATGTGGGGGGGGGGATGAGAAGGGAAGAAGAAGAAGCGGGGGGGGGAGGGACTTGCGATGAAACTGAAGGAAAAACCCAATCAGAAAGGAGCTAGATCTTGGCTCTACCAGGGAATCAAAAACTTATGACTGATGGTTAGAAACATTAAGTGGAAAAATTAGCCAAGAGATAGAAGCTACAAAAAGGAGAATGTAATAACTACAGAAAATAATAGAGTGACAACGCCTTGAGTAGGTGTTTGAGTAGATAAGAGTACACTCAAAAAAAAAAAAAAAGATAAGAGTACACTCATGGGGAGGAGCAGCAGGCTTAAGATACATCAATATAAAGCAAATGTATGGAGACAAAAAAAGCATGAAGCACAAAGTCCACCAACCACATTGAACCCTTAGTGAAAATATCCTTCATAAAGTATTTTTCAGACAAGTGAAAAGAATTATCAGTAAATATCATATGAAGTTTTAAGAGAAATTCTTCAGGTAAATGTAATATGAAGCAACAGAAACTAGGCCTTTATAAAGAGAAAAATGTCCTCAGAAATAGATGCTATAGAACACTTTGAAGTGGGCCTAACATACATGTACTTGGAACATCAGAAAATAAAATAGGAAAGAAAACAGAAGAATTACCTAAAAATTTAATAGGATTTTTTTTTTCCGAAAATGGGTGATATCAAAATACGGACCTGGAAAACTTTATAAACCCAAGCAGGTTACATTTATAATTTAAAATTATGAAATATACAGACTGCTTAATGTGAAATACACTTTATGAACCCAGGCATGGTGCCACATACCTACAGTCCTGGTACTTGGCAAGTAGAGACAGAAGGAATCAATAGGTAAAGACATCTTTACCTATACAGGGAGTTGAAGGTCAGCCTGGGCTACGTGAAACCTTGTCTCAAAAACAACAAAAAAGATACATTAAACAAAGAAGCAAATTAAAAACAAGAGTGAGGACTAGGACCATTGAAACCAGAAGATCATGGAGTTACATCTTGAAAATGCTGAAGGCTAGGACACAGATGAAATCCACCAAGCACATTGAACCATTAGTGAAACTATCTTAAAAGTCTTTTTCAGTCACGTGAAAAGAATTATCAGTAAATGTCATGTGAAGAGAAAAATTTTCAACAAGTAGAGTATGAAGTAAAGAGTCCTCAGAAATAGATGCAATGACAATATAGTATTTTTCTAGAGCAAAAATTCTATCAACTTTGACTTTTTAAAAACCAATTATAAAAGTACAAAGTAGTAAAGGTTAGAATTGGAAATGTGTTGTACCTTAGTTGTTTGTTACTCCTCAGCCATGTGCTGTGTAATAATTTAGTCAACAGTAGAATGCTTTTACAACCATTGTTCACTGAAATCATATCATCTAGTGAGATCAGACTCTGGAACACTGGTGTTCCCATAGTGAAAGAACAATAAAGATGAATCTTTCAGTGTGTCCCCATTGTTAAGTTGCAAAACTATGTAACTCAGAACAATATTACTCAAAAGTGGACTATAATTTGTTAAAATTTTGTATTGTAAACTTTAAAGAAAGATTAAACAAACTGACGTGCAAGCCAAATCCAGCCCCCTGACTTATTTTCTTCTTATGACTATTACACTCCCATTCTTTTTCATACTACCTATTCTTGCTACCTCTTCATTCTTCTGCATTCTTGCAACATTGATAGAATTTAGCATTCACAGCAGGCAGTATACATTTAGAGACTTGTGTTTAAGCTTCAAAGCCTAAGACATTTCTTATCTGGCTATTACAGAGAAACAGTTGTCAACACCTGCTCTGTGACAATTCTGTTACTGAGATTGGAAACTTAAAAAGAAGTTGTATGCATAGTACTTTACACTACCTTATCTTCCCCCATCCATATTCTTGTTTCATTTTTGAAAGCCCAAGGTTCTCTGATATTGAGAAATACTTTATTCATCCACATATTCACCTAAAATCAGCATTGTTTGTCTCTTAGTCGCATTGGCAACAAAGACTTTCCTAGTATGACTGTATCAAACTATAGATCTTCACTAACATCTCTCATTTCCCTATAGTTACTAGGAAATAGTGCTATAATTGTAATCTGTAGTTTCTGAAGAACAGAGATTCCTTCATGGTAGCTCGAGAAAAAGATTCATTATTATTGGAAATGGAAAGTTGTCAGGTTCAGAGGGAGTTGGAGGGGAGTGCTTTAGCTAATGAGTACATACTACTCATACTCATACTACCTATTCTTCATACTACCTATTCTTGCTACCATAGCATTCTCTGTTGCTGTCATACTGAATGGCCTCCTCCAGTTCCTTATTTCTTCCTTTCTATACAAGTCTGCAAAAATATAGCTTCGATCTACCATCAATCTGAATACTACCTCATGCCATTCTATTATGTTCTTCATCTGGTTCTTGGTTTTCAACCTTAGAGTCACAAGATTGGTCTAGGTCATCACGTCTTGCCATGTGGCTTATAGGATTCTGATAACTTAAAGACTGTCTGCTTTTTGACTGGGTTTCCACTCACACTAAACATCAGTAGCTTAATAATTTAGTCTAAAACTCAGCAGGAATATCTAAGAATGAAGACAGTTTCTCTTCACAGTTGGTAGCCACATGGTAAACATTCAAGGTTTAGCTATTCCAGTTGTCATTCCCTTGACTTTGGTTTACATTCTATTGTCTTACCATATACAAACTTGCTTTTTATAAATTAATATTTGGCATTTAAAATCCTTTTGGAGATGCAGTGAATTTTACATTTCTCAGCTTACTACATTAGTATGTAAAATCACTGTCTTTTATAAACTCACTTTTGGTGTT
Source organism: Mus pahari (assembly GCF_900095145.1). NCBI lineage: Eukaryota > Metazoa > Chordata > Mammalia > Rodentia > Muridae > Mus > Mus pahari. The sequence goes on along the minus strand of NC_034590.1, from coordinate 54,134,597 downwards.
TTAAAGTACTTTTGTGGGGTAAAGTAAATTTTACCATACTACTCAGCTTACTACTTTTCTGTCTAGAAATAGACAACATAAAGAAGCCTTACTGAAATATAAACACTTCAAATTTTCATCAATGGCTTAAGTAAGCTGCAGGTATTGGGCTTCTAACTCTCAAATTTTGGATCTGATATTCATTTCTAAATTGCACATACAGTTTTGAATTCACTGTTTGGCTTCCGGGTCTTTAGATGGTCCTGTATCTCTCAGGAATTCCTTAAAGCCTAATAATTCATGGAGTCTTTATTTTTGACCAGAATAGCATTGAAATATGAAAGTTCAAATTGAGCAACTGGTGTAAGTAGTCTTTAAGACTTTTATTTCCAAAGATCATTTCTGTGAGTTGTAAGATACTTAAAAAGTTAATCAATTGACTTCTTCCTCTTAGAGGGTTCTTATTGTAAACCCTGAATTTTATAGCTGTCCTTAATATTTTGTGAGTTACAGTCAAAATCCTAGCCAGTACATTTTATACTGTCTTTGCCCACAACATAGTCTATTTAGCTTTCTATCCACAGGCAGGCACACATGTTCCATATGCCCTTGTATGTAATCAGATGAATCTGAAAGTAGAAAATGATGGACCAAAAAATCAAATATGAGGAAAACCTCATACTTGATCCTAGTGTTTGTGGTTCTAAAAGAAATCAGAAGATGCTTGGCAATGAGAGAAATTAGGATATTTTGAAGATAGTTTTTTTTCTCAGTATTTTAAAATATTTTGTTTGTTCTGATTTTCAAGATGATTATAGATCTTGGGATATTCAGAAATGTGAACTGTGTAAACCAGAGCAAGCTTACCATCCCCCAGATGTGAAATTTGGAAACTCAACTACATTTCAGGATGACTATGTTCCTCGGGAGATAAAGCCTAGGCAAAGCTTTAAGCCCTGCTCTGTGCTCAAGTGTTCTGTAGGCCCTTTTAATGGTGATACAAGTCATCATCGAGATTATGTTCCTCATCAGCTAGAAATCAAGTTTGCAAGGCCAAAAGAAGTTTATAAGCCTACTGACCAGCCTTTTGAGGATCTCACCACTCACCGGAATGACTTTCAGGGTCTAACTGGTGAAACTGCAAAAATCTGCAGACCTGCCTATACCAGAGTGACCCAAAACATTCAGTTTAAAGGAAGCACTGAATTCCGTGACAGTTTCCAACCATGGGAAATCCCACCACCCAAAGTCAAGAAAGTGGCAGAGTATGTACCTCCTTCAGGAAGCATGCAGTTAAACAGCACCAGCCACCTTGACTATGTTCCCTATCAGGCCAGCCGCGTAGTTGCCATTAGACCAGTTTCTCACAGAAGGCAAAGCAATTTTCCTTTCCAAGGAAAAAGCACCACGAAGGAAGATTTTCCAGCATGGGAAACTTGTCGTCAAGGACTTATTAAGCAGCAGCAACAAATTCCCAACCCATCTGGAAAATTTGAGGGTTTGAGCACTTTCAGATCTCACTTTGTGCCACATGAATTGATTCCAACAGAGAGCTGCAAACCTTTAAATGAAGCTCTCAAGAGTTCAGTTCCACTTGATGATGTCACCATGTATTCTATACAGTTCACACCAAAGAAACAGGAAATCTGCCCAGCTAGCTATCCTTCTCCTCCTGGTTATGTATTTGAAAATACAAATTCGCAAGGACATAAATTCTATCGCAAGATTATTCCTGCAGTAAAGGCCTTTTAGTAATTAATGATTAAAAGAAAGCTAATGAGAATTTGATTTTTAAGGAGAAACAACTTTTATAGTAAAAATATATTATGAGAGCTATACAATTTCATTTTTAGCTTTTTGAACAAGTTGGAACATAAAGATCAGAATTGATAAATCTGGTTTGTTTGAACAAAGATCGACCTGTTTAGCACAGGCTACCCTGGAACTTGCAGTCCTCCTGTGTCAGTCTTCTGATCCAAGATTGTTCTTTAACAGGCATTTCTGAAGGCTAAATAATGGGTACACTCATTTACGCACGCTGTCTCTAAGTTTGTCCTCAGTCTGGTGTCACCTCATTTTACACTTATACAATTATACATCTCCTCTCATCATCATTTATCAAGTACATTGGGACCATCTAGAAAAAATTGAAGATGAGCTATAAATTATACTTTTCAAAAAATCCAGGTTTTACTCATTGATTCATTCATTCATTCATCTTCAGAACATCTACAGAGCATAGGACAAGTCAAGTTTTGGTTGGTGATGTCAGAGTCTACTGCTCTGTTCCTTGCCCTGTTCAAAATAGCAAAAGACATTGTGGCTTGAAGAGGAGATGTCCTATAGTATGGGAATCAGAGGACCAGAGTTCAAGGACTGATATCTTTGGTTTATATTTGAGCCACTGTAAGCAATCTCTTGCATACACACTTCTGTGGTTCATCTGTTAAAGAATATTGGTTCTGCCTACCTCACTAAAGTTTGTTGGGAGTATCAAATTGTATAATACATTTAAATGCATAAAGTACAAATGTAAGGGGCTATTAAACCCTCAGATAACTTTTTGTATTTTTTCATTTTCAAATAAGGATAGGTACAAACTTAATACTCATTACTTGGTCTCCATACAGCAAGGACTATAAAATAACCTAATTTGCTTTGAATTTATGAGTAATATGTGTTTGTAAGAGGCATCTGCCCACTATAGCTTCATAAACACCCTATAAGTTATAGCAGAAAATAGAGAACCTAGATTAAATACTTGGATGTAAATGGCTGTATTTTCAAAAGGAAAAATATTTGCTGAAAAAGTTGTAGGGAAGACTTCCAGTTCTGACAAAATCTTCAGGATAAACATAGGTATCTGTTCATTCAGTGGCCACATCCAGAAACATTGTTCATTTATGAAGGCTATAACTACCTTGTTCATAACTGAAAGTAAAAAGTGCAAAGAAGGACAGGGAAGTGATACCAGTAAAGGACCTGGAAGTAGCATACTATACTTACAAATGTTGAAAACTTCAAGTGATGTGAGTGTTTTAATAAATGATCATGTACGGAAAATAAGATTGACTTCAATTTATAATGAATTGTAATGTGTCACAGTTTAAGAATACTACTAAGAGTGAATTTAAAACATGTAATAATTTTAATTAATTGAAAGCAATTCTCCATATTTGCATTTATTATAAAAAGATAGTAAATAAAAATTATGTTTTATGTATAATCTGATTAATAAAATGTATTTTCATGAAGTCATTTCTGTATCATTTTATTTGAGATATAACTTCTAAGTAAATTCCTATCTAGATATACCTATACATGATTAGATAAAAACTACTTTAAAAATAGAAAATACCATAATAATCAAAATTAAGAATTTGGTCATACTTCACCATTCTCACCACTTTGGCCATGTTACAATGTTTAATATTCAAGTCTCCCATAATCTGATGGGATTGGTCTCCTCTCTGAACAATGGTCACCCTTAAGACATCTACTGGCATTTTTTGAAACAGTTTTCCTTAAACTAAGAACACATGACATACTGTCTTGTCTCACTGTAACCTAATATAATAGATATGAGAATAGGGTTTGGAACAGAACATAGCATAAGACATTCAACTGGGAGTTCAGAATCATCCTTCTTAAGGAATGTTGGCTGAGCTGAATACTGAAAGATAAATAGGAAGAAATAAGGGTGAAGAAAAGTGGGAAGAACCAAAAACAACTTGGAGAGGAAAAGGTTTATTTTATCTGACAGCTTATAGTCCATAATAAAAGGGATTCAGAGAAGAAACTCAAGATTTGAACTTGGAAACAGAAATTGAAGCAGAAGCCACAAGGGGACCATAACTTATGTGCTCCCATTGGCTTACTCAACATGCTCTCTTACACAATCTGGAACCATAGCCTTAGGGGAGGCACTTCTCATAGTATACTAGACCCTCCCACATCAATCATTAATCAAGACTGCTCATAGATATATGCCTATGGGCCAATCTGATGGAGGCATGTCCTCCACTGAGATTCCCTCTTCCTCTGACTTTTGTTTATATTAAGCTGATAAAAAAGTTTGGGTTAAACTGATTTTAAAAACAACTAACCACACAATTTTTGTCTAATTGTGTTTCTTCCCTTCCTTCCTTCCTCTTTCCTTTCCTTTCCTTTTTGTTTTTTAAATTTTTTTTTGATTTTTGTTGTTTTCTTGCTTTCTTTTGAGATAGGAAACAGGGAAGGGAGAGCATAAACATAGAGTTGAGTGATTAGTGTAGTGGGGAGGGTCAGGGTGAAGTTGAGGACAGGGGAAAAAAGATCAAAATATGCCATAAAAAATTTAAAAAATTCTAAACAGTAAAATTGAACCCTTGTCAATTTGATAAATAAATATATTACCATTAAATGATAACTTGTTCCTTCTTGTTTATTACCAAGATGTCATTAATATCACAATATAAAATATAGTGCAACTTTAAAAGTACCATGGTCTTTAAATTTTTACAAGTCTCTTTAAAATACTCAGCATATCTTTAAAAATCCAAAGTTAACTATGGGCTCCTGTAAAATAGAAGTTACAAACTTTTTATTCCAAGAGGAAAGGCCCAGGTCACAGTTACAATGAAATCAAAGCAAAACCAGCATCCATGAGTATAAGGAGCTGAGTGCCCAATGTCTTGGAATCACTCATGATCTTCTGGGTTCCAACGTTTCTGACTTTGCGCCATACCCAGTTTGTCTCATTGAATCAGGCCAGCTCCAGTCCTTCTTTGCTGTTGTCCTTGATTATAACTTGGGTTCTTATAACTCCAATATGCTGGGGTCTTCAATACTTTTGCACCTTCACCAAAGGCTTCCTGGACTCTACACAAGGACTCCAAGCTTTATGCTAAGCCTTAGTCTTTCTCCTGAAGTCTTTTTAATCCTGGAGCTTCCACTGTTCCAGAGGCTTCACTTTGGCCATTGATCTCTCCTGGGCTCCCATAGGACCAAGCCTGAGCTGTTTTCTATTATCCCTTCTGTCTTGCAGCTTCTATGTGGCCAAAACCAGCACCACATGGGAACAACAACAACAAAAAATTACAAAAATCTATGATTGGTACCCAATGTGGGGCTGTTTGAAGAAAAAGGAAAGATTAAAAGACATGTGACCACCATTGTAGCTAGGCAGAATGGAAAGCTTTATTTCAAGTACAATAGAGCAAAAAGTAGGAAACAAAAGGGTGTATACTTTGAAAAAGCTGACAAAGTGTTGGCTGAAGCTGTTGTTGGGACACCCCCTACATGGTTTTTAGCAACATTTTCCCCTTCCATTTCCTCATTTTTGACTGTTTTGTTTATAAAAGCTAAGCAACTGGAAAAATGCAAGTGAAATTAGAGAAAACACTTGCTGAGCAACTGGTAAAAATACAGGTAGAAATAGAGAACCTTGGGAATTAAAAAGAGAACAACAAATAGATTCATGTCCAATGACTGAAACAGAGGGAGGAGCTTTTCCTCAAGTAGAAAGGGGAAGGAACTGTGGCAAAGGGTAGTCAAGTCAAAGAAATGAACAAGAAGAAGGATGGTCAGATGAGACAGCTTTTTTCCTTCTTCTTTAGAAGCAGGGTTAAATCTAAACAGCACTTTAGAAAGACCTGCACTCTTTGGTCAAAAACTCACCAGCAGCATGTATAGTATTTATACAGCAAATGTCTGCTAGTGGGGATAATCCACAAGGTTATAGTACTTATACAGCAAATGTCTGCTAGTGGGGATAATCCACCAGGTTATGACAAAATAGGATGGCATCCTATAGAAATGAAGGACATAAAGCATTTTAAGGAGACAATGATGTCTTATAAAATGCATTCACTCTATGTGAAACAAACTCAGAATTATTCCCCAAGACTGGAGTGAATTGGTAATAGCTGTACTAGTGGTTTGTCCTCAGTTACAATGGTTGTCATGGTAAAGAGAAGCCAGGAATTTGTAATACTGCAATAGAATAAGAGGTATTAATATAGTGAAGGATCATTTGATAGGGGAAGATAATTTTGCTGATAAACAAGAACAGGTACAATTTTAAGATATGATCATAGCAAAGTGTCATTTAGCATATTAAAGAGCTTGAGACAAAGTTGGGGGGCCAGGAGAGAAATCCACATCATTTACAAAAATTACACAAGGCTCCGGAGAAGCTTTTGATGTTTTGTTTGTTTGTTTGTTTTTTGTTTTTGTTTTTTAAAACAAAGGTTCATTTCAGAAGTAAATAAGACCATATTGGACCCTGATGAAAGACAGGTGTTGATAGAGACCCTGGCATTCAAAAATGTGAATGCATAGTGTAAAAACAGCATAAGGTCACTGAAGGAATGGGCAGTACCCATGGATGAATGGATAAAGAGTATAAACGATATTGATTCTACCATATAACATTCTAATATAAGAGGTCAAGGAAAAGGAAAAGTCTCAGATATCAAAATGCCCGGTGTTTTAATTGTGGGAAATATGGACATTTGAAACAAAATTGTGAACAGGGTATATCTAAAGGCAATGGATTTTCTAAATATAAGTCATAAAGAAGGCTCAGGCTTCCAAGAATGTGCAAATGATGTTGCAAGATTTGCCATTGGACCCATGGATGAAGATCCAAGAGAAAGGTCCAAGGCAATTTCTTGCTGTCCAGAATGATATTTGGGGGGGGGGCTTCCTTGAAGCCCTGCAACAAAATGTATAAAACATTTTCCTCTTGTAAGCCAGGAAATAACAAGCAAGCAGAAAATCTTGGAATTCAGAATGGCCACTTCAAAAGTTTTATACCCAGTTCCTAGGAATTGGGAAGTTGTCTCAGATAAAACAAAATGTGTGATGGCTTAAATGTATGGGAACAAAGGTCAAATAAGAGTATTAAGGCCTTATGTGGCTGACATGGCCATCAATTTACGGGGATGAGATTTATTACAGCAGTGGGGAACTCAGATTAATATTTTCTCAATACCAGACAATCCCTAAAATAAGGGATGAAATGGAAGATGCTTCAGGGAAAGATATTGAAAAATGTCATCCAAAACAACCACAGATTTCAGATTGTCCAAAAACAAGACACAGCAGGGATTGAGTGAGTTTCCATATTTATAAGGGTGGGGCCACTACTGAAATTATACCAATATCCTTACCCTTAAAATGTTTGACTAACAAAGCTGTATGAGTAGAGCAAATTCCTTTAACTAAAGAAAAATACAGGAACTTGAACAGTTGGTACAAGAGCATCTGGAGTTTCAACATATAGAAAAGTCTATCAGCCCATGGAATTCTGTATCTATTATAAAAAAAGAAATCAGTGAAATAGAGAATATTAACAGATTCGTGAGCAGTGAGTAGACTAATTCAACCAATGAGTCTGATATAGCCTGGAATTCCTTTACCTTCTTTATTACCTAAGACATGGCCTATGATACTAATTGTTTAAAAAGACTTGTCTTTTTTACTACCCCCATTGCAAGTTCATGATAAGGAAAAATTTGCCTTTCACAGTGCCTACATATTATAATGCTATAATGATCAATCTGTAAAAGGTATTGGTGGAAAGTTCTTCCAGAAGGAATGTTAAATAGTCCAGCTTTATGTCAATATTTTGTGCAATAACCACTAGAAATAATTCATAAGCAAATTTCTCAACCCATTATTCACCATTATATGGATGATACTTTGTTGGCTGATTCAGATGCAGCTACTTTAGAGAAAATGTTTAGTAAACTTTATATGACCCAGCACAGGGGAAGGCCAGGGCCAAGTAGTGGGAGTGGGTGGGTAGGGGAGCAGGGGTGGGGGGAGGTATAGGGAACTTTCGGGATATCATTTGAAATGTAAATTAAGAAAATAATAAATAAATAAATAAATAAATTTCAATTAAATAAAAGAAAGAAAAGAAAGGCTAAAGCAAGCCAGGAGAAGCAAGCCACTAAGCAGAGTTCCACCTTGCCCTGTTGGAGTTTGCAGATTACTTCTGAAAAATACAGAGAGGAGATTCTATCCACTATTTAGGTGATAAAATATGTCAACAAAAAATCCAACCATAGAAGGTAAAGATCAAAAGAGATCAGTTGTGAAATCTTCAAAAATTAATGGGAGATAGCCATTGGATACAGCCCATCATTGGATTAACTACTCAAGAGTTAAGTAATTTGTTTCAAACATTACAAGGAGATTCAGACTTAGACAGTCCAAAACAACTAATGAATAATGCAGAGAAAGAGTTAACTTTACTAGAAATGTGACTGCAAGATTCATATGTGGATCACATAGATCCCAAACTGGACTTTATTTTGGTTATTTTGACTTAGACTCATTCTCCATTGGATTCATTATACAAAGGGAAGAGAGTATTTTAGAATGGATCTCCTTAGCACACAAAGTAAAACATTAAGCACTTATATATAAAAGGTTTCTTATTTAATTATAAAAGGAAAAATAGGACTATGTTAATTGTCAGGAATAGACTGAGGAGAAATTGTAGTGCCTTATACTAACACAGAGATTACTTCTTTATTGGTAATCAGTGAACATTGGAAAAGAGCTTGTGGCAACTATTTGGGAGAAATTAACAGTAAATATCTTCTTCAGTTTATAAAAATAGCTAATTGGATTCTCCCATAATTATAAAAGGAATGCCAATTCCTGAAGCACATTCATTTTATATTCATGCAAATAAGTTGGGAGTGTCAGGCTATAAGTCAGATAAAATAAGCAAAGTAGTTCAAAGCCCATATACTTCAGTTCAAAAATCAAAGTTATATGTAATTCTAATGGTATTAGATTTTCCTAAAACTCTTAATATAATCACTGACTCTCAATATGCAGAGAGAATAGTTTTGCACATAGAAACTGCTGAATTTATTCTTGATAATTCAGAATTAGCATCATTATTTATAGAAGTGCAACGGACAATTTGAAACAAATTATCTATTATATATCACCCATATTCAGTCTCATACAGGCTTGCCAGGTCCATTTGCACAAGGAAATGAAGAAATTGACCAATTATTAACAGGAAATGTATTAGAAGCTTCAAATTTTTATGAAAAATGCCACATTACCATAAAGGTTTAAAGAAAAAATTTCTATCACCTGGCAACAAGCCGAGGAAATTATAAGAAAATGTCCTACTTGTTCTTTGTATAGCCACACTGTATTACATGCTAGAAGTATCCCCAAGAGTACCAAAGAAAATGAAACCTAGCAGATGGATGTGTTTCATTTTGCAGAATTTGGGAAATTAAACTTTGTACACCATACCCTTGAGACATATTCAGGGTTTCAATGGGCAACTGCTTTCAGTTATGAAAAGGCTGACCCTGTAGTTACACATTTACTGGAAGTAATGGCTATTATGTGGATACCTGTACAAATTAAGATTGACAATGATGCCACATGTGTCCCCAGTAAGATGAAGCAATTCTTTGTATATTATAATATTAAGCATATTACAGGTATACCACACAATCCTACAAGTTGTAGAAAGATCTAATTATACCTTAGAAGACATTATTATAAAACAAAAAGAAAGAATAAAGACCCCCAGGGATAGACTAAAAAGTGCTCTGTTAACTTTAAATGTCCTAAACATTAACAAGAAAGGAACAACAGCAGCTGAAAGACACTGGGCTATAGAACAAAACAGTGGCGTTAAGTCATCCTATATACTATAAGGATGTATAACATCAGAATGGGAGTCAGGGATATATTGTCCTGGTGTGTTTCTGCTCAGATGGAAGGGTATTCAGGGACTAGGAAGCCCAGGAACCATACAACTCTGAGAGGAAGCCTCCTCAGCAGAGGCATTACAGCTTCTAGGGGATGGTTGTCCTCCAGCTGAGCTCACGAGCTCAGAAGCCTCAGCCCCACTCCTCCTTTGCTGCTTCTCTTCTTGTCTTCATTGCTTCTTGGCTTCTTCTAATGAGTCACAGCAGGCAGAAAATCTCATGAAAGAGATATATTGGAGGGTCCAGGGTGTGGATGGATGAATCCAGGTATAGCTTCCCTCTGCTCCTGGGAGCAGACTGCAGGGAATCAGACAAAGAGCAGTGCTTATAAAGGATTTCTTTGGGGTTGGAGCTTTTCAGGGCAGAGATTTACAGATTGAGGATTAGGGGAATTTGAAGTCCTGAGCTTGGTGAGCTCAGAGATTGGTGAGTTTTCCAGTGAAGGATTGGTGGGATTTTGTGGGAAGCTCAGGGATTCGCAGTTGTCCTGCTCAGGGGTTAGTGGTTTGTTGTTGTTGTTTGGTTTGGTTTTCCCACTCCCTTTTCCCTGCATCTTGCCCATAGGTTGGGATGGGGAGTCCTTCCTGGCCAGAGGTAACTTTGGCTGAGTTGCCATCTCTATGGAGCTGCTTAGGGAGGCAGGAGAGGAGGTGCTGCCACTAGTGGACAGATCCTGATTGGTAATTCACTAAGGTTGTAGGCTGAGGCAGGAAAGAAGGTGGCATCACCATAGACAGCTCCTCATAACAGCAGCAGGCTGAGGCAGGAAAGCGGTCAGAACCATGGACAGATCCCAAGGGCCACTCCAGCTGAAGAGGGAAAGAAGATGAGCCACTGTAGACAGCTCCTGTGATGGCTGCAGGCTGAGGAGATGTGGTGTGCCTTTTTGACAGGAGCTGCCGTATTTTGGGGGGGAGTATTTTACCACCATCATAGGCTGGGGCAGAAAGGTGGGGCCAGTCCCCACTCTGACACTTTGGGGACTACTTTGGGTACTCAGATTTGTTTACATATCCACAGGAAACAAAAAGTTGTGGATACCATTAAAACTATTAAAACTCAAAGTTGAGCAAGGGAGGTCTTCTGAAAACCAAAACGGAAGATAGCCTAACCTATCACTGCCTTCCCCTGCCAGACAGAAAAGCTTGGATTAAAAAACCTTCAGCACGGGGCTGCAACCCTGTAGGTGGAACAACAATATGAACTAACCAGTACCCCCTGAGCTTGTGTCTCTAGCTGCATATGTAGCAGAAGATGGCCTAATTGGCCATCATTGGGAAGAGAGGCCCCTTGGTCTTGCAAACTTTATATGACCCAGCACAAGGCAAGGCCTGGGCCAAGTAGTGGGAGTGGATGGGTAGGGGAGCAGAGGTGGGGGGAGGGGCATAGGAAATTTTCGGGATAGCATTTCAAATGTAAATAAAATAATAAAAAAAATAAATTAAAAAAATAGCAGAAATAACAATTAAAAAAAAAAACCTTCAGCACCTAGCCAATGACAGACCTATAAGCAGAACTCCAGTCTTATGCAATACAGTACATCCGCAATGCAGAGTAACAACAGACCTATGAGTTGGTCTTTAAGACAGACTATGCTGAATACCACATCCTGCAAGCCCAAATCAGGACTACAAGTCAAAGGTTCACAGAGATGGGGACGGAAATTAAGAGACTTCAGTGAGGAACTCCAGAACACAAGATGCTAGAAGATAAGACAGTCTGGGAGGGGAGGGAAAAGGAGGGGACGAGAGGAGGCAAGGTGAGGCAAGGCGAGGTGAGGTAAGGTGAAGGAGGAGCTAAGAGTTCTATCTCTTCTTCTGAAGGCCACTATAAGAAGACTGGCTCCCAGGCTAAGATGAGGGTCTTAAAGCCCAGGCCCACAGAGAGACACTTCTTCCAACAAGGCCATACCTAATCCAACAAGGCCACATCTCCAAAATAGTGGCATCCCCTGGGCCAAGCATGTTCAATCTACCATAGAGAACCAGGGAGAAGAGATATGAAAGGGAAACTATAGAATGTTGAGGGAGATCCACCTTAAAGAGGTGCTAAACTAGTACACAATGAGAACAGGGATTGAGCTAAGAGAGAAATACAGTCCTTTTTCCCTTATAGGTCAAGGAGTTGGGATAGTCTGTCTTAAGTCTTTAAACTCCATTGAAAATTATTAGCCTTAGTCAGAGATCCATGAATGCCAAGGAAAGAGGATTTTTCATTGGAAAGGTCTGTCAAAGAGGCTGTTTTCCTCATCCTTAATTGATGTAGGAGTTGTAATCCTTTGGATTTTGCCAGGGGTTTTCCCCAGCCAGAAATCATGGCCCCTCAGACCCAATTGAGTTTCTTGAGGGACTAAAGGAAGAGAGAGAAAGTTCACAAAAGACACTGGCATCTCACCCCTCAGACAAGTATGTATCTCTTTGGGGAGGCTTTCTGGTAACAGCAGAGGGTGTTCCTGAAACCCATGCTAGACATGACTCTGAGGATCCAGAATCCAGAGAGGTTATCAGATATGAGGTATTGGTGGGTTTGCAAAATAATTCACTCAGAGAGTAAAATGTAACATAGCTTAAATATATTCTGTAAGAGTGCTGCAAGAAATAGCAGTGATAGAAACGCCTGCCTAGGACAACATGCTGTGGTGGTCCACCATATTAGTTTCCTAATGTTCAATCTCTACTTTGAAAATAATGGCAGGTTGGTGTTTGGTTTTGTGTGGAGGCTAAGGCAACAGCACTGCAGAACTAGACTGTGGTTGATTTTGCTTGTCTGTAATCATTTATGTCATTCTGCCACTCACGACTCAAGTGTTATAGAACTGCTCTGAGAGCTGGTAGTGGTAGAATTGAAGCAAAGGGAGATTGACCTTGGTGATATCAACATCTCTCTAACTGGACTTAATCATGCTCAACAAGAGGGACATTATACCTGGAGTACAAATCTAGCCAATTACCTAGGGCTCATGAAGTTACGGATCTGGAAGAACCTACCGAAACACTTTACTAAACTAACATAATCCATAAATACAGTCTAAATATTTGTATTTATACCCACAGGAAAGTGTAGTCTTTAATGCTCATTAAAGAAACTTCTCTGCAAAGGCAGACACCAACACATAAAATCACAACCAATCAAACTGCAGACTTGTGGAGCCCAGTTCCAATGGATCTATAATGCAACTCTTGCAACCAAGGCTCGGGGATTATTGTAGGAGGTGTAAAGAATGCAAGAACCAGAGAAACAGAGTTTGGTGTGAAACTATGTCTCCTAGGAACGTCAGAAGCTATAGCCATGAATTCTCCATAATGTGATGCTCTAAACTTGAGATAAACAAGGACAATAGACATGCTAAAATTTGCAGGGGAACACTCATGAACTCTCAGAAAGAGAGTTCTCTCTACACAAAGAACTAAGGAATGAAGAAAGCAAGAGAAATAGTATTACCTAAGGAAGAATACACCCATTAGCTATCCAATACCAAATGGCCATCCCTGGAAACATACACTGAAGTAACAGTATACAGGCTCAGTAGGTTATATTAGAGATCTACATACATGCATGTTACAACAATGCAAAACGAGGCTATGAATTTGAAAGAGAGCAAGGAGGGTAGATGGCAGAATTTTAAGGAAGGAAAGGGAAAGGGAAATGATGTAATTATGTTATTTCAAAGAACAAAATAAGTAATTTAATAAAATGGAGACCTTGGCCACACCCTGGAGCAAAGCCTACTGGCTTAGACATACTAGCTGTCTTTGTTACATGAGAGGAGGGCAGTGGCTAGCATTTGTTGCTGCCTGCAGGGAAGAAAAGCTGTTGGAATCCGTTCTCTTTTTCAGAACATTTTCATGCCAGACTTGTATGGTAAAATTTTCTGTTAGGGACCTCTCTTAGTTTTTTTTTCTATAAACCATGAGCCAAAGCAACTTGGGGAAGAAAAAGAAAACAAGTCAGAGCAAGAATTACACATGTAAGTGTAAGGCATGAAAGAATTATGACATTGGGAGAGTAAAATACCTATGATTATAATGAGATCTATAAAGGATTAAGTAGGATCATACAAGAGCAGGTATACAATTAAGCAGAGAGAAATGTTCTAAGAGAGAACCACAAAGAAACTTTACACGAGGGACACAGTAAAGGAACTGCTAACAGGACTGCTCCATTATATGGTTAGTGGAAAGATTTTTATCATAGGTAAAAGAGAGAAATTATCCAGAGCAGAGGGAGAAACAGAGTACATTGAATATGGCCATCAGACTAGACAGGAACAGGGCTCTCTGCCAGAAAGGGGAGAATAGCAGGATAGCAAGAAAATAGCAAGAGATGATAGATAGATAGATAGATAGATAGATAGATAGATAGATAGATAGATAGATAGATGATAGGCACAGACAGACAGATGATAGACACAGATAGAGACAGACAGTGATAGATAGATAGATAGATAGATAGATAGATAGATAGATAGATAGATAGATAGATAGATAGATAGATAGTCACGGCTAGCCTGGGCTACAACATAGGGCTGAAGAGGTGGCTTGGTGGTTAAGGGCACTTCTTGCTCTTGAACTGAGTTTGGCTTCTAGCACCTATATGGCTGCTCATAATTGCCTTTAATTCCAGAACCAGGGGCTCCAATGCCCTCTTCTAGCCCCCACAGGCACAACCACACATGTGGTGCAAATACATACACTCAAGCAAACACAAGCAAATACATGCACGCAAGCAAACACAAGCAAATACTTACATGCAAGCAAACACAAGCAAATGCATACATGCAAGCAAACACAAGCAAATACATACATGCAAGCAAACATTCTCACACAGAAAAATAAGTCTTATAAATCCTCCCAAATAACAAATGCATAATTTTTAAGCTTTGAAAAAAATTAAAGATAAAAATATTGAAAGAAAAAATTCTTACCTATAGAGGGGTAAAGATAAGAATTACATTTAACATTTCTCAGAAACCATGCAGGCAAGAAGCAAAATTTTATGCAAGAAGAAATAGACAACCTGAATAAGCGAATGTATTTAAAAGGTTGAGAAGAAGTGAACATCTTCAAAGGCAGGGAGCAGTAGGCACAGGTGAACTCCACTGAAACCAAAGGAGGAGATTATCCCAGTTCTATACAGTCCTTCTCAAAGGCCGGGACACTTTCAAACGCTTTTGGTCATGTGCCTCCACTCATTCAAGAAGCTAGTATCTTCCTAAGAGCAAAGCCAGACAAATATTACAGGCAAAGCACACATCAGGACTCCTCATGACTACAAACAAGAATCCTCAACAAAATATTAAAAGGAGAGTCTAACAACTTATATGATAATTAAATACTATGAATAAGTAGAATTTATTCCAGCTTACAAGACTGGTTTAACATTTAAATTTTTATCAATTTATAACAACTCATGTATGAAAATTTCAAAATAAATTTAATTGAAAAATGATATCACTTCAGCTACTCACATATGAAATGTTACTAATATGAAAGATTTTAATTACATTGTTATTGAGATTAAATAGCTGAATTAACTTTTAGCTTTTTAAGTTATAAGCAACTACAGTGCTGCTGAATAAGATTGCAAATTTTGGGACCTGTAGAGATGATGGCTCTCTGGTTAAGATTAATTCTTTTTCCCCCCAGAGGACCCAAGTTTGGTTCCAAAGGTCTGTGTCTGGTGCCCTGTAATAGCCAATGACTCCAGCTTCAAAGAGTTATGATACCTTTGGCCTATAAATGCACTCATATGAACACACTCACACACTCACTCACACACACACACACTCACACACACACACACACTCACACACACTCACACTCACACACATTCACACTCACACACACTCACACACACACACTCACACTCACACTCACACACACACTCACACACGCACATTTAAAAGCAATAAAAAAGATTCTTTAGTTTATTATTATTAGATCTTCATATTAGTATGTTTTAAAGTCAGGGGTAACTTTTTAGTTATATGATTCCTGTGAGAAGGTAATAGCCCTCTCTTTTCTGTCAATTTTATTTAATACATAAACAATAGATTTAGGTAAAATATAGGTTGTTCCTTTGGAAAAAAATCTATGACATAAACAGACCAAAACAATCACCTGATGAGACCAACTTATCCTGAGATAAAATTATGACAAAGATTCTCAGTAATAGAGAAAAACATTCTTCAGCTGCATAGACTATACACAAGAACCTTTTAGCTAATATCATGCCTAATGATGGAAAACTTGCAACATTCCCACTAGATTAGGATCAAGGCAAGAATTTTTCTCCAAACCCACTTCTAATAGACTAGAAGTCTAGGGCAAGAAAAGCAGCCAGAAGCACACAGGAACGAAAGGAACCAAACTCTGTTCATTCGTGACACAAAACTTATGGAAAACAATTTCCCCAAACTGAACAGCACTTTCTAGAATGAATAAGTAATTATAATGTTGCCTATACAGTTAACATATAAAAGGCAACTACTGACCTGTGAGTGTAGCTTTACAGTGGAATGCTCGCCTGGCTCTGAGGTCAACCTCCAGAACTTCTGGAGGGAAAAGTTTATTTCCTACATGCCAACAGGAAGCAGGTGCAATCTGCATTTTAAAAACAACTCTATTTACATTATAATCATTCAAGCATAAATAAGTTGAAAAATATGCAGTCAAGATCTATGGAAGAAAGCCTACAGATTTCTGATAAAAGAACATTTACATAGAAATGCTCTCCATTAACTAATAGGAGGACCCATTATTATCAAGATGACAATTTTCAACTTAATCTGTAGCTTCAAAATAATCTCCACCCAAATCTGAGCAAGTTACTTTATGGATTGTAGGAGATGTTAGGTTCATGTGCTCACAGACGAGCATTAGGGAAACCAGGACTTCTGATGCAGCGTTGTGTCCAGGAAAGGATGTGATTAATAGCTTGGTGACCTCTATACCATCTGTATGACCAGGCCACACCTGGCTCCCTAAGACTCCTATGTTTATCTCAGTCAATCTGTAGTGTATCCTCCCAGATCTTTATCTTGAGAATTGTTTACCTTGAGTCTGCTTTCTCCATTAATCTAGAGGGCATCTTTATGAGAGATGTCTTGTGTACTTTACAAATGGGAGCAGATGTGGTTTATAGCCTGGTGACCTTTCTGCTGTCTGTACAACTGAGACCACACCAGATTCTTCCTCAGACCTTTAACATGTCATATGCAGTCAATCTATAGAACCCATCTTTATGAGGGTTTTTAAGAGGTCACATGCATTTTACAAAGAGTATCAATAATCATGTCTTGAGATTTGTTGTACACTTTTTTTGAATTATCACCCAGAAACCTTTTTCTAAATTGTACTGTGCTTAAATATGCCTGAAATAAATGATCTGGTGTCAGACTCTTGAACCAACATCTGCTACTGAGTCATGATGAGCTGGACCTCTGTCTTGCCTCACATGGATAAGATCAATACTGCTGACCATGGTGTTTGCAGAGAACCCCCCTGCAATGGATACTAAAAAAAAATGATTTGAATATTACTATGGAGAGGTCAAAGACCCTTACTTGTCAAAACAACATTAAGGGAAAAGAACAAATTTGGGGAACTGACACTGACCAACCTCAAGAGTTATCAAAATGATAACAAACAATGTGGCACTGATACGAGAACAGACAATAGATCCATGAAACAGAATACTGGACGCAGACATTGACCCACATCCAGTGATCATCTCAAAATGATCAGAACTAGTTAGTACTGGGCATGGAATGCCTGGACATACACATGGAAGAAACGAAGCCACACACACACAGAAGAGCCGTCCTTCACAAAATTAAAGTGGGAAAAGAAGAGAGATTTTTAGTATAATAAAATGGACATATGTTCTACATTTGCCAAGATCCATAAAATGTGCAGTGCCAAAAACAAATCCTAATAGAAACTACAGAATTTCAGTTATGGTGCAACTGTATAGATTCACGAATTACAGAAAATACAGAGATGTGGAGGGAATATTGCTAACAGGGGAAGTTGTTTTGAGACAAGGCATGTACTAAAATCGCTGCTTTCTGCTTTCTATGGATATTGCATCTTCGTCTGTGCCTGTGGGTTATTTATTCCAGGTGTCTACTTAATTTTGCAATTGTCAAGATAGTTTTAAAAGTATGATTCACAAATACATAAAGAATTGAGATGTGGAATCAGAGTGAGTTTCTGTGATTGTTCCTTCTGTAACACATACAAAGGACAATCTGGGATATCAACTCAACTAAGGGAGCTACGAAGCTAACACTGGGACAGGTAAGAAGACAGCTCCAATGTTTAGCAAAAGCACAACACAGAAAAGCCACCAAGGATTCTATTTGATACTAAAGGTGAATTTATTTTTGAATTAAGGATCATCAAAAGGAAACATTTCTCTCATGTTATAAAAAAAACAGTAGTAAAATACAGTACACAGGAATGCCATTTGAATGTTAACAAAATGAGAGTATAACAACTGAAAATAGGTTATTTTTAAATGTTAAATACAAAGGTGAAGCAGTTTAATAAGAAATTTTGTTAGTATGAAAAATATATGTCCCATGTCTTTATTATATTCTGTACAAATTAAAATATTGCACCTTGGAGTCATATAATAAATATATACAAGGATTATTTTACAAATGCTCTTTCTTTTAATTTAATAAGTTCAACAATCGCATGTGATTGCTGACTAACGACTTAAGGGCTGGTGTGCTCTTTCCTGTCCCTGTCTGCTCCAGACCACCAGACCCTCCACCTACAGTAGTGTTCATCCCAGTGTCAGCGAGGCTGAAGTTGGAATGTGAGAGAGACCTGTGCTCAGAAGATGGCAGAGAGGCTCAGCAAACCTCTCTACAAACAAATCCAAAGCCACAACGTGCCATTCACATGTTGATCAGGAGGTAGGTCCAACACAACCTGCCTCAGGAAAGGTTGTGTGCCAGGAGGCCGTGGGCAATGAGTGTGCAAGCAGCCGGGACACCGAGTAAAGAAACAGGACCACTACTTATTTGGGGTTGTGCAGCATCTAACACTACAACTGGTAAAATATCATGGAAAGGTCCCCATAGCCAAATCAGTTGTAGGAGGTGGCATTGGATGATAGCCTGACCCTTCCCAAGGAGCAAAAGTTTACTCCAATGTCACGAACAGCAGCCTTGGTTGGAGAGACCCAACCTTAAATGGTAGCCCCAAACCTTAAAGGCAGCCCTGGTCTTAGCCCTAATGTACCTTCCTTTCTCACCTAACTGAATCGTAGTGCTAGTCCAAGATGAATTCAACCCTTCTTCCGCAAAGCACAACCCAAATTCCAGCTCTAGTTCCTAACCCAAAATTGTTATTTTCACCATAATTCTAATGGACTTTAGATTTATTGACAAAAATCGGCTCAAATTAAAATAATCATTTACCATAATTCTTTCAACTATTACATTTTCTTAGATTATTCTCTTATATACTTTCCAAAATAAAAATCCCCAGGAATATTATTGTATGCATAAATTACATCTAGTAAGGCTTTGATCTCTGATTGTGTGCAATAGTGCTTAGATAAAGTTTCATTCACAGCTCTTAAAAGAAAGCTTTGAATATACTTCAACATCAGTAGAAAAGGTTAGCTTTTCCTCTTCTTTGACTTCCAAGATGCCTTATTTGGTCACAGATAGGCTTCTGTAGTTATGAAAGTGTCAGCTGTATCTACTGTGTTTTCTTCATAGATGCTTTAAGAGAAGACAATACGTCATCTGTGGAGAATCCTTGGCTTGGTTGGTGTTATAAGCTGTCCAGGGAGGTGTCTCTTCACATAGTACACAGAAGGATCTATAGATATGCCATTAGTGCCAACATCTGAAAGGCTACTGGCCAAAGCCATTAAAACATAAGTACCTCACAAATGTGTTGAAACCCTACAACTTGAGAGAAGTCGTCAGTTGCAGACTTCAGGATGGACCGTTCTTCGCTGGTCTACAAAGCACAGCAGGTGATGATGTGTTTGTGATGAGGTCCCGAGAGCAGCACACTGCTGCTGATGCATCTGTGTCAGTCCTAGACGACATCTTTTATCGGAACTGGGATGAAAAGACAACCGCTGGAAAAGTTAACCTTACAAAACTGTATCCGGTACTGTTTCTGCATTAATCTCCACTTGATCATAGTGTCTAGAGACTTTAAGAGTGTGTGGTTTTGAACCAGGGATAAAGGGAAAAGAGCCTCTTTAGCTTTCGTTTCTCCCCACAGCAGCATCACAACCTTGCCAAAGCTTTACCCTTCTTGACATGACTGGCAGCACCTTTGTCTATAGAGGGCCAGAGAGCACAGGTTAAGGTGCTTTACGAACATACAGTAGTGAGTTGTGTCTGTGCAGTTTCCTGAAAGAACAAAGAGAGAAAAGAATCCATAGCTTGGGTTCATTAGAGCGTGAGCAAGACAAGAGGCATGCCTGGGGTTCCTGCTCTGCACTCATGTTAGGCACACAGTGGGCTTACTTCTCCGCAGGGCCACTGGCTTCCTGTGACACCCTGAGCACACCTGTGGTCTCAGGTCCTCTCATCCATGCTACTTCTCTCAGTGCTGATGGCAGAGGTTACTTTTTGTAGGGTCATGGGCCCCTTGGAAAATTTATGAATGTCTCATACTTATCCCATACAAAAGTAACAAGCAGTTGCATTTACTATGTGATTTTAGGACATTTGTTCACCTATATGAGCCCCACTAGCTTGTTCTTAACAGAGGAGACTGAAGAGGAAAATGTGTGTGGAATGGCTGCTGCTACTTCAAGAATCAATGCTGCAGCCCACAACCCCACCCCTGGACAAGGAAGGCACATTCGTGTCCTGGTTTTGACCAGGCTTTTGGGGAGCTGGTGATACCTGAGAGGGGTACGTACTATCACAGGAAGGCCCGAGACAGTGCCTCCAGGAAGCTGGTTTCATCTGCACACAGTATCTGTCAGCCACAGGTTTGCAGCTCCCTGTGTGAATGCAGTCGACTTTGCGAGATTGGAAGCCCCTGCCACAGACTGCTGTACAGGGCTTCCAGGGACCCACACGCCAACATGCCTCGCATGGCCCCAAGGTGCAGTTCCTTCTAAAGGCATGTCTGAAATGAAAAAAAAAAAAAGAAAAGATAGAAAAGGATATATATATATATATATATATATATATATATATATATATATATGTATGTATGTATGTGTGTGTATAAAAATGGGAGAAAAGATGCCACTGTTTGCTGGCATTGATCAAGCCCTTTCTCCTTCTCTGAATTAAATGTACTAAAGGCTTCCTCAGAAAATTGATTTGTACTGTTCAGGGCTGGCTAAGCAGAGTAGTGGGGCAATCTGACCATAATAAAGATAATTAGATACTTCAGAATACAGACTGTTTCCCAGATAATGGGAATGTTCCTATAGTCCACCCACATTATCACTAGATATGCTCGGAAGGCTCTGGAAATTGACAAAGACATTTGATTAAAAGGAAGACTTACTAGAAGATAGTTAATAAGCACATATCTAAGGCTCTGCATGTCAAACACATGGGTATATAAAAAAGAAATGGGTGAAATGAAGTTGAAGCACGTGAAGAGGATCAGCAAGTGGCTGAGCTGCCATGTGTGAGGCAGGAAGAGAGCAACGCCCTGTGAAGATACCAAAGGTGAGTGCTCGCATGCAGGTGTATGCAGGGAAAAAAATCAATGGTGTGTGTGTGTGTGTGTGTGTGTGTGTGTATGTGTGTGTGTGTGTGTGTAAAATCACTGCAAAATAATTCTGACCACCAGGGAAGGCTCTGGTCCTCCACTGATGGCCAGCACAAGGTCTCTGCATCTTAGTGTATTCTATCTAGAACCGAGGCCTGAGCTGGGCGTAGGGGAGCATGCCTGTTAACTCCAGCTACTTGGGATTCTTGTTAATTCCAGATACTTAGGGTTTAAGTAGGAGGACTCAGAGGAGGTCAAGTTCTACCTCAGCTACAGAAAGGGCAAAATTTAGAATAAGTAAGTAAGTAAATGAATAAATGCCCAGGGATATAGATTAATTGCTTAGTATGCACAAGGCCCTAGGTTCAATTCCCAACACTGGTACACACACACACACACACACACACACACACACACACACACACATACACACATTTAACCCCTGATTCTATGCCATACAGTTTAGAGTAATAGTGGCATCATTATCCAATACCTGAGGCTGAACATCCCTCTACCCCCGAAACATGATCTGAAAAAAAAAAAAAAAAAAGGCATGGCCATCGACGTGCCAGCAAGCTGCATGTTCCCAGGGACTTCCAATTTCAAATTAATGCATAATCCAAGAGTAGACTCTCCTAGCAATCTAGAGCAGATGAGATTAGGCAAACAAGAGAGTTACTGCCATGACAATCGTTCACAAGCCCTATGTTGCTGTTGCTAAGCCCTGAAAATACTGCACTATGAATGCATATGCCAGCAACCTCATCTGCCGAGTGGTGTGTGGTCACAGTTACATCCAGGCTACATGTAGATCTGCCACCAGTGAGTACAGAGACCAAACATATTTGGAAAGTGGAGTCTAAAACAAAGAAAGTCAGTGTTTGCTGATGTTTGGAAAGATGATGACCTCAGAGGACCGCACCTCAGCAGATCACTTTTAGGGCTTTTTTTCTTGTTCCCTAGGACATATTGCCATGGAAGGTACACACGCAAGGTAGGAGACAGTCTCTGTTCCCAAAGATGACTGGGAGAGGGTCCTAAAGTGAAGTGATTCAGTAGTTGCCTTTCTTTGAAATCTGGAAGATGTTGAACAAGACATGAAGCCTGTATAATAGTGTCTGCCACATAGACCAGAGAGGTGGAAGGCTGTTTTTAAAAAAGCCAATAACAAAGCCAAATACAAAAAGCTGCAGAGCTGAGAGAACAAGACAATGACTTCCCATTCTCCAGGTATCATCCTGCTGGACCTGCTCAAAGCCCACTGGACACTCTGGTCACTACTGTAACGAAGTTACAGCAGCAGGGGAGCAGGGGTGGGGGAGGGTATAGGGAACTGTCAGGATAGCATTTGAAATGTAAATAAAGAAAATATCTAATAAAAAATCCTTTCCCTACCCCCAAAAGAAAGAAATATCATTGGAAGGGTAAGAAAATGGAGAAACTTGTGACAACCTGACTTGTGAAGAAGAGTGTTAGACAAAGTGGAAGCAATGCTTGGATTTGCCAGTAGGCGGAGACACCATCAAAGGGATTAACTAGGAAACACTGTCATCCTACCAAACTGGTTATAAAGTTTTAAAAGAGGAGTCAGGGAGGATTGTCCTGTTTATTTTGTTTTCCCCAGTGGGTATAAATCTTAATTCCCCAAAGTTGAGTCTCTTTGACCAACAGTGAAGACTGAAAACTCCCTAGCCTCCTGCTGCAGAGGTCAGATACCTAAAAAAACAAACAAACAAACAAAAACAACAAAAAAACCCCCAACCCAATTGAACACACATTCAAAGAATAGAATTAACAGGGTAGTAAACGGATGTAAAAGTGTTAGGTGATCCATCTTATTAATAAAGGCTTTGCTCTCTCTCTGCAGAAATTCTTCAAAGCTTGCTTTTGTTGTTTCCAATCTAAAGAGACTTAAGTAATTCAAGAGTTTCCTCTTGGTTGAAGGCAAGTCCTTTCTAAATTCAAAGGATGAGAGGTCCAGGGTGTTGTTAAAGCAACAGGAGGCCAGGACCTCTCACTGGCTAAAAAAGATGCAGAGGGGCATCTATTTTGAGAGCAGGGACAAAATGACTTGGAATGGGGACATCCAAGTCAGATGGAGACTGTACAGATGACAACACTGTAAATACAGTTGTGCCTTATGTGTTTATAAATGTATGATGGCAGTAGGGATCCTGAAGTCTATTTGCTTGCCTCCATCTCTCACTCTATTCCTGCTTCAAATAATCCTTGTGCCACCAGGAAGATCAATTCTAAGGGCTGTCAATGGGGCCCAAGCCTGGCTATTTATCAGAAATAGACCCAAGAGGACAAAGATCTAGGCCTTCCCAGGATTTTCTGACTCCTAGATAAGGCTGGAAATCATCCTTTCAAGAACCCTCCTGTGTCCACAGCATTTCCTTAGATCCTGGAGGTCCTCATGCTTCTTTTAGATGAGTCTGGGCTACTTCTACTCTGACAGTTCTCAGGCCTTCTACAATGCCGCTCAACAGAGCCCACACATCCTGAGCCTTCCTGGGAGTCAACAGCTCATCCTCCACTGACCTTAGTCAGTGATTTCTTATAAAACACCATCTTACATCTACTGAGACCCTGCTATGGCCTCTGGGGTGTCTCTGCTCCAGTCCACTACTCCCCTTTAAGCATTTTGAAGGAATATTTAAGGCCACCTTCTGTACCTTCTAATACACACCCTCTTTAAACCCATAGATAGCAAGCATACCAATCCAGCAGATGTCTGCAGGGAAAACAAGGTTATACAGCTTCAGCAACTCTACTCAGCAACTCTCTCTACTAACCAACTTAATTCTCTATCCACAAACCACCAGACATATGAGGCAAAGTAACATCATAACTTGAAGAACAGCAGGCTATGATACAGGTCAGCCAATCTGGCAGATAAAATCATACAAGTGGAAGGCACGTGACACCTCACACACAAGCACAGCCCTTGGAAATTTCTATATACTATTCAAATCAAATCTACTCTTCCATTTCACTTCCATATCCTTTGTGTAAGATCCAAACCGAATAGAGTCAGAACCTCCACACCTCCTTTTCCTTCTTTTATAAAAAAGCTTCTTGCTTTTGCTGATTTTAATTGAACCTGTAAGGTTTATCCAAGGACCATAAGGATGATATAATTTAATATATCATATATTCAATATATATGAAAGAGAGAGAGGAAGGGAGAGACCGAAAGAAAGGGGGAGAGAAGGAGAGAGAGAGAGAGAGAGAGAGAGAGAGAGAGAGAGAGAGAGAGAGAAAGAAAGAAGTGAAGAAGGAGGAAGTAAGTTGAGCACATAGCCNAAAGAGAGAGAGGAAGGGAGAGACCGAAAGAAAGAGAGAGAGAGGGAGAGAGAAAGAGAGAGAGAGAGAGAGAGAGAGAGAGAGAGAGAGAGAAAGAATGCAGTGAAGAAGGAGGAAGTAAGTTGAGCACATAGCCCACATTAAAGGTTTTGGTGAGCCTTCATCAGTAGCAGTTGACTAGGTTTGCATTTGGCCCACTCCCTTGATACGTAGCATGGAAACTGGGCTGGTAAAAGTCAGGATGGAGAGAGGGAGACAAACAGGATGTCTGTGCTGCTAGACCACATAAGAGGTGATGGTGCTTTGGTCAGGGTGATGGTGGGTGAAATGAAAAATAAAAGGAAGGTGGATTCAAGAAGGGGGCCACAAGGGATCAAAATGTATATAAAATGTTAGAGAAAACAACTCTATAACACTGACTGAAAATTGAAAGATTAAGAACCTATCAATGTCAACGAGAATGGAGATAATTCTCATATTGTTTACATAGTTTGAAGGTAACTTGGAAATATCTAAATGGACATGCGTATGAATTCACTTTGATTTCTAAATGTCTACCCCATAACAATGTAACTCTCTGAGCATAAAGACATATATTCTAAGAAGTTTACTGCAACATCTGTTTGTAAAAGCAAAAAAATGAAGCAATATACCATCAAAGAAACAGCGGAATATTAAATATCATGCTTAAATAGAATAAGGTCAAGATGTGCTAACATACAACATGTTTATAATCTATTCTTAAATATAAAATCTAGTTTCAGAAAAATATGTATATTATGTTAAAATAAAAGGCTCCATCCATATAAGCATTTGTGTTGTAAAGATGTCTTTATGACTGCAAAGGAAAACATCTGGGATGGTACACATCTGTGTGTGGTCCCTATCTTCACAGGAAAGCAGGAAACTAAGTTGTCTGTTGAGAATGAGGGCAGCTGCTCCAAACATTTTCCATTTGAGGAGAATGGTTCTGGCTTGAAGTTACCTTGTGGGAATAGGAAATATTGCTGACTCTACATTGCCAAACCTTACTGAAGGCTCAGAACTGTAACCAAGCCAACAGTCAAGGTCATTCCACTTTCTTCAGCAGGATTCTGTATGTGGGGCAGTAAGAAAGAATTAGATACAGGGTGTCCTCTATGACCAGGACTGCTCAGGGACTGACGCTAGGCTCACTAATTGTAATCTAAGTTGAAGCTTACATGGACAATAATATTCCACTTGCAGACTGAGACACTTAGGTATTCGAAGGTCACACAATAAAGAGTGATGGAATGAAAATTTCCTTGTGTTGAATAACTTGCAAGTCCCCTCACACTTGCTGATGGCTGCGAAGTTATTGCCTAAGGTAGTAGAGCCAGCTAGCAGACAGAGGCTGGCCATCCAGATACTCTCCTGAGTCAAGCTCAAATCTGCCACCTGTCCATTCAGATTTTCATGCAAAAGAAAAAACAAACATCCCCTTTGAAAACTAAAATGTTTATTTTTATTATCTGCTATATCATTATGCTAATATCCAAGTCAACACAGCTTCTACGAGGAATAAATCATTCTTATTTATTTATATGTTATAAATATATATTATGCAGTATATTTATAATATACTACATATTTATATAAATTATAAGTATATCCTACATAATATATTCATAATATATAAGTATATACATATAAATATATATGTTTAAAAATCTATTTTGGATGCTATATTTTCCCCCTTTAGAGTATTTATTGGTCATATTTCAGTATAATGTATACTATCTAGGATGGCACTAAATAAATCATAACTGAATAGGAATTTTCAATTATGACCGAAACAAAGAATAATTCCATTTCAGGCAGTTCTGTCCCCTGGAGGTTCCAGGGAAGGTGCATGCTGCACTGGGGTGGGGTCAGTACCTCCTTCTGTCCTCACAGTCAGAGTTGGAGCTGTTGTGAGCACAAGCAGTATGGTGGTGCTGCATCCTCGTGGCGTGGCCCATGCAACGTCCAGGACACTAGAATGGAAGGAAACACAGAACAGTGTCTCAAGTGCCCTGAGTGCTCAGGTTCACTGTGTGTACTGAGATCTGGGCTGAGGTGGATCAGCCAAGGACAAGCTACAGGGACCAGCTGTCCCCATGGTGAGTTAGAAGAGGTGGATCATAGCTCTGCAGACAGACCTACACTTCTCCCCAATTCTTTATCCCCTGAAGCTCGGGAAGAAGGGAGAAGGGTGGGATCAACTCTGAATTATTAGGCTTAAGTATGAAAATGGATATATTTAAACCAAGAAGTGAAGGCCAAGTTTGGTTTTTCCTGCTCTGAGCAAAGATGGAGGAACCTATACTAAGGCAAGTTCAGCTACAGGAGAAGCAATTCAACTCTGATTTGCAGCCCTTGAAGTTTTGCACAGCCATATGCCTACTCATTTTCCTCATAATCATATTATGCATGGAAAAGTCTTTTACATTTTTATTACTGTACAAGGAGCTCCCCAGCCAGGGCAGAAGTGTGTGGAGTATGTTCTAAGTGTACCCTCTGATTTTGCCTATTTCTCTTACCTTACTTAATCCATTTCATATAATCTTTTAATCTCATAGCTGTATTTCATTGAGCTTTAATTCACTGGCTGTGTAATAATTACTCATTTAAAATACACATTGTAATGGCTTTCAGATTTGTTACGCCACAGCCAAGTTTGGAACATTATCATTATCTGTCACAGAAACCCAACAGCCCTCTGCAGTCACCCCTCCGCTCTCTGTCCTGGGCAGCCACAAAGCTGCCTTTTGTTTGACAGATTTACCTATGCTAGACACAACAGTGGAGTTCTGTGTCTGTTCCATTATTTGTCCCAAGCCTCTGAAGGTCTGTCCACGGTGTAGAATGTGCCAGTCCCACATTCCTTTTCATGGTATTTGTACTAACATGCCAGAGCGCAGGTTCCTCTGCACTTGCTCCACTGTGTTGGCGGTGGTGTTACTGTTGCCTGGGCTGTTTCCAGTGTTTGGTTATCATGAGTAGTTAGGTCACCACATTCATCGGTAAATGTTCATGTGGTGTTTTCACACCTAGCAAGGAAGCTGCTGGATCCTCAACCATGTTCAGTTCCCCAGGAACCTGTGGATTGTTTTGCAATGGGGCTGCACCACTTCATCCCACCTACAGCCCTGCAGGATCCAGTTATGCATTTTCTTGTTTTGTTTTCTTTTCACAAAAATATCTCTGAGTTTATTTTGTGTTAGCCAGTTATTTCTGGGCATGTGGCCTGTCCTGAGGTATGGTTGGTATACCCAGTGAGGCTGCATTGGAGAAAACTGTATTCTCTGTAAGTTCTCTCTTATACACAATGAAAGAACAACCTATTTAGCTGAATATGGAAGAACCTGCAATTCCAGCATCCCAGTGCAGGAAAGAATGAAGCAAGAGACCCAGGAGTTTGAGATCAGCCTGAACAACAGGATGAGACCTGTCTTACAAAGCAACCAAGCAAGCAAGCAATATAGAAAGAAAGAAATATAGGAAGAAATATAGGAAGAAAGAAAAGTGGGGTTGGAGAGTGGCTCAGCATTTAAGAGTGGGCACTGCTCTTACAGAGGACCCCAATTTGGTTCCTAGCACTCACTGAAAGGCTCTCAACTGCCTGTCACTTCACCTCCTGGAGATCCGGTGTCGTCATCTGAAATCTGTAAGCACCCACACTCATGGAGGCATTTCCTCACTCGAGGCTCCTTTCTCTGTGAGGCCTCTAGCTTGTGTCACATTGACACACAAAACCTGCTGGTACAGGCTGTGAGAAGATCAAGAGACTTTAAAAACATCTGTGGCTGACTGGAGAGATGGCTCAGTGGTTAAGCACACTGACTGATCTTTCAGAATTCCTGAGTTCAATTCCCAGCAACTATATAGTGGCTCACAACCATCTGTAATGGGATCCGATGCCCCCTTCTAGTGTGTCTGAAGAGAGTGACAGTGTACTCATATACGCAAAATACATAAATAAGTCTTTAAAGAAAGAACATCTGTATCTCAGAACTCCCAAAATGATTCAAGTTAACATGATGCAGGAAGTAGGACAGACGAGAGAGTCTGACTCCTCCTGTACGTGGGAATTGCCAGCGCAGGTGGTTTACATGGGGCAGAGGTCTCCTAATGGAGTCACTACAGCAGAACAATCTCTGGTCCACCCTAATTTCCAACAGTGTTCCTCTGCAACTGACCAAACTGTTATGTCCCTGATTAGGGTCATTTCGTTTCATGTCTACTTTAAAGCTAAGTAAGTGTGGCATGAATATATGCCTAGACTCCACAGTTATGAAAGCACAAAGAGCAGGCAGTGTTTCCCATTGCAATGCATTTTCTTGTTAAACTGTTTTTAGGCCCGTGCTGCAGAAACTAATGATGAGCATCTTTTGATGTCCTCCTTGGCCATTAATTGCCTTTGTCAAGAGATGTCTATTTAAACCCCTCACTCATGCTTTAATTAGATTGTGTGTGTGTGTTTTAACTATTGAGTGGTGGCCTTTAAGATGTATTTTAGATGTAAGTTCTTTTTCAGAGATGTGTCATTTAAATGTTTTTCCTACACTATGGGTTATCTGTTAGTGTCTTGGTAGAAACCCATTGTGGCATAGATGTTTTAGTTTTGATATGATTCAAGTTATTCATTCTTGTTTTGTCTATATAATTGGTGTTGTATGTAAAATATCATTTCTTACAGTATGAAGAATCATGTCTATTTCCCCCTACATTTTATAGCAGTGACTCTTAAATGCCCTTGATGAATTTTTTGATGTTGGTATTCCCTGTAAGCAGAGAGCGTGGCTTCATGTCTTTTTGTGGGTGCACAGTTACCCTGCAGCATTTGTTAAAGGGGATTGTTCTCTGTGGTTAGGTGACATCAACCACTGACAGGAAGCAACTTAAGTAAGGAAAGGGTTAATTTGGCTCATGTTCAGGAGACACAGTCCTTCAGGCTAGGAAAGGCAGGTTATGAGAATCAATGGCAGCAGGAATGGGGTGACCTGTGAGGACCAGGAAAAAGGAGGGATGTCTAAGCTCTCTTTGGAGGTTCCTTGTCTCATAGTGCCATGTCTAGGTTTTGCTTTTTTTTCATTTTATTTTATATTTTAATTATTTAATTGTTTTCTTTTTACCCTACAAGAACTTTGTTGTATATATTATGGTTTCCTGTTTTTTGTTTTGTTTGTTTTAATGGGATTTCTGAGTGTATGAATAAGTCTCTGAGACTGTGTCTGTTTCTTGTGTCTTTACTTGGGCTCGGTTCCTTCTGTTTGTTTCATCCTATTCCAATGTGTTAGCGTTTGTTTTATCTTATTAGTTTGTATGGATTACATTATTATACCCTAGAAGCATTTTGATTCCTAATGAGAGACAGGAATGAGTTGGGTCCAGATGGGAGGGGAGGTGGCGAGGAACTTGAAAGGGAGAGGAAATTGTAATTAGGATATATTATATGAGGAAAAAAATCTATTTTCAATAAAAGGGAGAAACTGTGGCCCATTAACAGTATTTTAAGGTATACAATACAGCACTGTTAGGTATAAATATTTATTTGCATACTGGCTCATCAGAACATATTTATCTTATACAACTTTGTGCTCTTTACAATCACCTCCCATCCCTAGTCACTCAGCTACTTCAAAGTTCTACTCACAGCTTATGAGGTTGATTAGATTCACATATAAGTGGGATAATAGTCTTTGTCTCTGTGCCTGGACTACCTTATATAGTACAGCCCATCAAACTCATCCACGTGATACAAGAATATTACATCTCTCATTTGAACATTGAACAAATACTTTAAGTTAGGCATTCTAAAACAATTTTAAAGTTCATTAGCAACAAATTGCTGATTACAGATAACACAGCCAACCATAAGGTTACCTGGTTTCCTGGGTCGATGGCCTGTTGAACACATGGACGAATGGAACATGGTTTTCTCCCTAGAGGCCTGTCTTTAGGAGCACATGCCCTTGGGGACACCGCCTGTACAGTCCCATTGGCTTTTGTCTGCTTGCATGTCACTTGCCGATTGTGAAATCCTTCACCACAAGAAACCGAGCACTCTGACCACACACTTGCAAACCACCTAGGAACAAAAACTACAGGATCTTAGTAACGACTGTCATAAAAAGGCTGATGTGTTGATCCTAACACTAGGGTGGTGTCAGGGAGTCACATGTCTCTCCAGGACAGGGCAGCATAGACGAATCCCAGTCTTCGTCCTCCCCTCTCCCCAGGGACAGCAATGTCTCTAGGTAGAAAGAACCAATGTAGTGATGAGTGCGCCACCTGCAAGATATAGTGGAGAGTTGACAATGTACACCCCAAAAGGTTAGGTTCCCTGTGGACTCTGTCATAAGACTTAGGCTTTCTGAAGGGTGACTCTTAGTGTGACATGTTCCATTTAGAAATGACAGTAGTTACTAAAAGATATGGTATCTAGAAGGCCTGCAGCACCAACAGGTTTTAAGAACAAGCTACAAAGCAGCTATGACAGAGCCTGGCACAGTGACTCTGCTCCTCACACTCTTCTGAGGCCTGGGCAGCCACCTACTGTGAGGACTTTGGTATAGGAAATGGAACCATGTAACAGGAAGATTCTCCTATTTTTTTTAAATCTATCGTTTTTATCAGTGTGTGTGTGTGTGTGTGTGTGTNGTGTGTGTGTGTGTGTGTGTGTGTGTGTGTGTGTGTGTAACACTGTTGGGGATTGAACCTAGGGCCTTTGCATATGCGTGCATGCTATGGGTATACAGGTGCTCACTAAGATATAAGAGTGTGTTGGATTTCCTGGAGCTGGAGTTACAGGCTGTGAGGCCATGGATGGAGGTGCTGGGCACTGAGATGAGGTTCTCTGCAAGAGCAACAAGTCTCTTCATCGCTGAGCTGGATCTCCAGCTCCCAACCCTCCATTTCCTTTGTTTATAATCAGAAAATTAGGGCCTGTCAGAAAGTATCATGCCTGTCCCATAGATCAGAACTAAAAAAATACAAAAATATCTCTGTTCATTTGTGTGTGTGTGTGTGTGTGTGTGTGTGTGTGAGAGAGAGAGAGAGAGAGACAGACAGACAGACAGACAGACAGACAGACATTTGGTCAGTTTTCTACTAGGCTATGTGCTGCTTACATTGCCACTTTCTCTGAGTACAGCTACTGAACTATTACTCAGTCCAAATTACTATGTCTTTTTTTAAAATTTAAGTTTTTATACTATTTGACATGTCTGGGTGGTTTGCTTGCATGTATGTCTGTTTACCATGTGTGTGCACGATGTATGCAGAGGCCGGAAGAGGGTATTAGATTCCCTGAGGCTGGACTTTCAGATGCTGGTGAGCTGCCATGTGGGTTCTGGAAATCAAACCTGGGTCCTCTGGAAGAAAAACTGGTGCTCTTCACCACTGAGCCATTTCGCCAGCCCCTATTGTACCTTTCAAAACCAGCAAAAACTAGTGTACTGTTGAGAAAGTGACTACACATACATACCGTGCTGGGCAATCCCGGACGTTACAGGACTGATACCCAGCCAGCGGCTTCCGGTGAGGACCACACAGGGCTTCACTTACTTCCTGCCCACTGGCCATCGCACACCGGGGCCTCTGAAGCCGGACTCCCAAGGGACCACAAGTGGCAGAACAGTGTGTCCAGTTACCAGGTTCCCAAAAATGCTCTGCAGAAAGGAAAGGAAATGTCACTAACATGCCCAAATAGAAAGGATGATGAGCTGGAGGCAACAGGATTGAAGGCCACCGGAAGTTGTTCTGTGCTTAGCTATCTGCCTGCATTTTAAGTAGCAGGAGCAGAGAAAGCCATTGCACAGTATGAGGCTCACTGTCTTTCGAGTCACTATTGTACTCACTGACCTGAAAGAGGCCAGAATGGGATTGCCAGGGGAATGGCCATCATAAGTCCGCTAGATCTACCAGAAAAAAAACGCAAGAGAAAGGGAGGAGGCACCCAGCAGTCAGCCTTTCTCCAGCATTCTCTAAACAGAGTCAGCGGGACAGGGAGGAAGGCCTCTCCAGGGGATGCCCTAATGCTGTCCATTTTCCAAAACCAGGTCAGGCAGAGAAATGGAAGATGATTTAGCAGGAGGACCAGGGACCAGGGACCAGGGATTAAGCAGTAAGGTGAGATGCATCTGAGTCCCAACCCTTACTTTTCCATCGCATCCGTCCTAAAACTGCATAAATAATTCACTCTGGAAATATCTGGAAAGGTGAGAGTGGGGGCCTCCTTTAGACAAGCAGAAGCCAGGCAGCCCCAGGAATCACAGCTTTCCTGTTACCCTTCCCTGCCGACCCTTCCCTGGTAAAAGATGAGGTAGTACACTATGATGACAGGCTTGTGCATGGCCACAGAGAGCACCAAATTTCCCTGCAATAATCATGAATAATTGATAGCTACCAGCTGTGTCCACACGAGCTCTCGCAGGATGGAACGGTTTAACTTATTGTTTTCCATTCTGAGTTTTGAGTTTTTACCTTAACTTGCAAATGGCATCATTTGCAGAGCAGAGCCATAAATTGTATCTCTAGTCGTCGTTTCAGAAGTATAGTTTACTTAGGACAGTTTCTTCAAGATGGCCATTTACTGATACTTTCCGGGGTGGATGGGTGATGACTTAGACACTTGAAAATCCAAATTTTTTTTTAATTGACTCTTCCATGTTCTGTTATGAAGCTGTTCATTTTATTTTTATTTACAGAGCCAGGGAGGTTGAATGACACTAAGTTACCCAGTTTTGTGTCAGCGAGACGGGAAGCCATGCATGTCTAACTCCACATCTCAGTGCCAGGCAGGATGCATGCACTTCTCTTTTGAAATGGTGGGCTTTTAATAAAGTATAATTTGTGTACAATGCTCAGGTATCAACTTTGTGAGCATCACAATTGTCTGAACTCCTTTAACTATAATCCTCAGTAAGATGCAGAATATTTTTAACACCATTAAAGCTTCAGTGTCTAGTCAGCCCTTTCTTCTCCCAGGCATCTGCAGGTTTTTTAACTCTCAGTATACATTAACTTCACTTCCTTCTGGGCTTGTGTATGTGTCTTTTTTGCTTAGTGTATTATTTTCAGGATTCACTCATACTGTTGGGAATATCAATATTATATCTTCTTTTACTACACAGTTTTTGAATATACCACAGTCTTTCATTCTGCTGTCAATAGCTATTGTGAATAAGACTGAATATCCACGTACAAACTCTGTGTGTGTATGTGTGTGTGTGTGTGTGAGCATGTTTCATTGTGTTTGAATGAATAACCTGTGGGTAGAATTTTTGGGCTAGATATATGTTTAACAACAAAGTACCAAACAGTTTTCGAGTGTGGTCTCAGCTCACCACCACATGGTGGCTTTAACTGAAATATTGCTTGCTGGAATTTAGTACATGTCTTTGGCTATTCTAGTAGGCCTGAACTTGAATCTCCTGGTTTTGATTTGCATCTTTCCACTGTTTCCTCCTTGCGTAGCAATTTCCTCCAAGGCTCAGTGAACTTAAGTCTCTGAAAACAACCAGATACATAAGACTCCTCCTTCCCCAAGGCTATGTAAACAACAAGGTCTGCCAAGGAGACTGACACCAGTCTGTGAGACACTGAGACCTGTTGGGCTGCCCGAAAGTCCTGCAGTGGGCTCCAAGGTTCCAGCTGTCATGACTGCCACCATGCTGGTGTGAGTTTCCAGTGCCACAGAGGCCTTTGAGGCATCTCCACTTCTGCACATAGCCCTCCCCGCACTCCTGTAAGTTAACTCTTTGCTCCACCAGGTTGGGCTTTGTCGGTGTCCTCCCTTTGGTCTCTTGTCAGTCTATTCATGGTGAGTATCCTGTCTGGGGACACTCCTTCATCACCCTGTTGCACTGAGGGCTCCATCTCACCTGTTAGGTCTAGGCCTCCCCAGAAGGCCTGTTGCGACTACCATCTCCAAACTTAGTCACCGCCAAATATTATACACCCCAATAGCTGTGGTCATTTCACTCTTAGTGACTAACTACAAAGAAATACGCACATTTGCTTGTTTACTTATTTCCTCTTCATATTTCCTACCAGAATGTCCAATCCATATATACTGTCCTGCTCAACATGAGGACAGAATATGCCACACATAATCATTGAAGTGACAAGGGTTAACCTAACACGTAATTCTCTATAAAATGCTCGTCCAATTAGTCACTGAAGGGATGGCATACTCTACAGTGTGCACATTTAAGTGTTTATATACACCTCTGCCTTGGTTAGTTTCTGATCCTGGGTACAAGGTGCCAAAATGATGTAAATTAGTCCCAATAAGACAAGAGTTGTCTACAGCAAGGCTTATCCTTACAGCAGCACTGACCTCATGAATATCTACTATTTTATTAGTTGCAGGGGTTCTTGCGATCTTCTTGCCCAGGGCAATACAACATCGAAATGTCTACTCTCATTCCGGTTTCTCTTACTGGAGTGCCCTTCTTTCTTTTCCCAGAACAAGTGTCATGGCATGCACAAACACCCAAGTGACATTTCCAGAAACAGGTTGGGCTCTTCTTCAGCAGCGCCCTTGCACTTTGCCCATGTTTTTCTCACGATACTCGTTACATTGCCTCAGACTTGTTCATGAGCGCTCTGCTCTTAGACTGTAAGACTAAGTCATCTGTAGACCCCCAGTCCTGGGAGAACAAACACTCATCACATATCACCAAATGCCCAACAATTAAATATTTGACTGTGTAATAATGGTAGCATTGCATCTAAAAGAGAAGAAGCACCTGAGTATTTCTTCTTACGTAGTGGTCTCAGGAATATGTGATGCAGTGTTCATGGAGAGCCTAACATCATTTCCCCTTCCTAGCCTCTCCCTTGTATCTCAGGAAGTAAGGCTCTTAGAAACCACACCTTCAAGATGCCCTACATGTGGGATGATATTCTATATGACATATTGTACCTCTGTGAGAAAATCCTCAAAATTTCAAATTCCCGAATGACATAGATCTCACTGTTCTATATAATAAAAATATGTGGCCCGACAGTAGTCTTGTTTGTTCTCAGCCATCCCAACTTACTTTTGAGTGACAAGGAGCTGAGATCATTGCCAGTTTTCCTAATTATCCTTCCTGATTTTCTTATCTTTACCTTCCTCCCCTTGGTCACTTGTTTTCAAGCTTGGAACACCCGGTGTTGTTATTTTGACCATGTACTAATGCGTAGCAGGTAGGTATGTATGGGAAATCTGTGTGTGAAGAGAAAACTGAAAGACTTGATCCCACAACTCTTGAAAAACCTCCTCCTGTTGATATTTACTTAGGTGATGACAAAACCTAAGTCGTGAAACTGGAAAATTGTTATCTCTGTCATCACAAATACTGATGCGTATTAGGGATATGAGTTCCCTGAGCAGCCTCATTTAAAAAACCTGTCCCACTGTGAAAGGAATACATTGAACTACCAAAGGCTGAGGGCCAAGTAAGAAACCTAAGTAAATGCCCGGGTATAGGTTCCATAAGAAAAGCATAGAGGTTGTCCACAGACAAATACGTGGCTCAGAAAGAAAACATGCAAAAAGCCCGAGCTCCAGACCTCGAGGCAGAGACTTTCCTGTTGAGTTGTTGCTGTTTATTCTTCTTCTGGGTGCCTGGAGACCTCTTGTTTTCTGTGTCTTAGGGAATGCAGCCTTACTGCCCAGTTCTCTTCGTTCTGAGGAAACAACGTGTAGCACATCTTACCAATCAAAAGCCATCAAGTTCTCACTCCAGTTGGAGTGTTCTTGAAGACAGCTATGAAGAGGAAGTGAACCTTTCATAATAACAGAGTTATGTGTGTTTATGGATGCCCTTATACAGGTCTGGGGAGTAGGTGCTGTGTGTGTGTGTGTGTGTGTGTGTGTGTGTGTGTGTGTGTGTGTGTCTCCGAGTGAGGTGTTAAGGGTATTTATATTTAGAGTTATGTATTTTGCTAGAATGTGGTGTTGCTGCATGCTGGTAAGGTCAGCTTTCCTTACAAGAAAGAAAGAAACATCCATTCATCACTATTAGAAAAGGAACCGGAAGAAGCAGGTTGGTTAGATCAAGATCCTCCCTGCTCCAGGAACTCTGGAATAGGAGAATGAGCCGTGGTTCACAGAGGGACTCATCTGGTGATGAGAACAGGGTTTTAGGAAGGTTGTAAAGTTTGAGTTTCAGGGTTGATGGATAGTGGAGAGGAGCTAATAACTGGTCCCTCAGATAAGTGGCTAGCTTTGGGAGCTACTTGACTCACTGGGATTCTTGAAAGGAGGAAGGAACTGGGCAGAACTGAGCCGACTCTACAGATCTAGGCCTCAGTATAAGCAGGAAAGAAAAATTAGCTGAGGGCCTTTGAAGAGAACATGAAGAATTCATTCCAGTACTGGAAAACTTTAATGAGCTGCCAAAGTTATCAACTCTGAAGCCTTCAGGTACCTGCAGAGGTTTATTGAGAAGTTGTACAGATTCCCATCCACCCTGCAAGACCAGGAGGACACCAGGAACAGAACTGACAAAGGATGCTACACATTTTGACTTTAATTCCTCCGTGACTTTCCAGTTTCCTAAATTAAAACACTAATAACCATGTTTCATTCTGCATTATTCTAAATGCTAGGAGAGTTAACAGAGGCAAATATTTGCTCTAAGTAGAGAAGGGTGGCCCACTCCTATTGTCCTGAGGCAGTAAGATGAAGAGTCTGGAGCCAGCCAGCCTTGGCTACCTAGCAACATACTGTCTCCAAATCCCAAATGATAAACAAGTGCCAGTGTTGCATGTCAGCCATTCAGACTTCCAGCTGGCGCACCTGCATCTCTTTGTGTATCTAGGCCTCCTAACTGCTAACAGGGAAGGCCATGAGGAAAGCTCTGTCATGTGACTCTTAAATCTCACGCTGGACCCTCCTGTAGTCCAACTGCATTCAGTAACCAACATATGTAGCACTCACA
This sequence comes from Mus pahari, assembly GCF_900095145.1. NCBI lineage: Eukaryota > Metazoa > Chordata > Mammalia > Rodentia > Muridae > Mus > Mus pahari. Next base: position 54,096,908 of record NC_034590.1, on the reverse strand, counting down.
CCTGGGTTAGGTGCTGGAGAACAAGAGATGATAAATGATCTCCAGTGTCCACCATTGACTTCTGTGCTATATTCTCAACTGATTCCAAGCTCTAGAGGAAACGAGTGTCACTGGTTGAATCTTACAGCTCATTTTGTTGAAAAGAACTGATGAACTCCAACTGTCACACCCAGGAGGAAAAAGAAAGCAGTCCAACATCCTGTGTTTGTCACTGGGTTGAGGTGTTGAGAAACTCTGGCATGGCCTTCCCCATCATAACATTATAAAGTTATTCTATACTTGGTCGACTGCCATGCTTCATACTGTGTTGTTTCCTCAGCAAAGCAATGGAAATATCAGATGCTTCCTACCTCTGAGGGGCCTATAATTTTGGTTGGGGAACAAGATTCGAAGGAAGGAACTGTTGGAAAGCAATGTGTGTCAGGATCTGACAGGTATTAAAGAGAGATCATAGACTTTCTCTCTCTCTCTTTCTTTCTTTCTTTCTTTCTTTCTTTCTTTCTTTCTTTCTTTCTTTCTTTCTTTCTTTCTTTTTAATTTGGCAAAGTATTCAAGTAGTAGGTAAGCCTTCCAGGGGCTTTCTGGATTCAGGTGGTTGGTGTTTGTAAGAAAAACAGTGAGGGATGTTTCTTTCAAAGAGAAAGAAATATGCCTGGAGGCCCCAAAGAGGAAAGAGAGAGAGACAGAGAGAGACACACACACACACACACACACACACACACACACACACACAGAGAGAGAGAGAGAGAGAGAGAGAGAGAGAGAGAGAGAGAGAGAGANCACACACACACACACACACACACACACACACACACACACAGAGAGAGAGAGAGAGAGAGAGAGAGAGAGAGAGAGAGAGAGAGAGAGAGAGGATAGATAGATAGAGCCTGAATGTATGTTCCAGTGTATGTGTGTTTCACAGGACCAGAAGTCATATTGACTAAAACAGACCTCAGATAGTACACAATCATGGTTGAGAGCTAAGAAGACATAGAGGCAGCATATGAAAAGTCCTAATTCTGGGCAGAAAATTGCATGTCACTTAGGCAGAAGAATAGCTTTGGAGTCACCAACTTTTGAAGAAAGAGCCAGTATGGTAGTGACTTTAGGTAGGTAGTGATGGCTGGGGTAAGAACTCTGAAATGCCCGTGCCATCCACACTTTGACTCCAGGGTCAGCGACTCTGGGCCCTGCTTTTTACACATTGCAGGAGACATTGGGAACAATTAGGACACTTACCCAGCAAGCGGAGCCCAGAGGTTGCCACTGCTTTCCCAAGAGCATTGGTGGCTGTGCAAATGTAGGTTCCTTCATTTTCGAGGGAAGCACTCTGCAACAACAGGGACCCATTGAAAAGCAAGGAGACATTGTCACTCAGAGATCCTCCTCTCTTCAACCAAGTTACATTAGGCTGAGGGACACCTTTGGAACAAAAACAAAGATGACAAAGGCAATTCCTTTAAGAACAGGGCCACAGAACTATGAGACAAATACCATTTAGTGTTTGGAGCACAAGTCAGGAAGTGGCACATTGTAGCTAATAGGAAAAGGCTGGTTCTGTTTTTATGGCATGTGTATGAGGAATCGTGGCACAGCAAAGGCTTTGGTCCATGGGGCGCCTCATCTGTTCATGTATTAGGTTAGGGGATAGGAGCCAGTGGGATTGCTGTAGTCTGGGAATGGAGACTTTGAAGTTGGGCAAATCAATGGGAAAATAGTTAAAAAGAAGGAGTTGATGAAGCTGAGAATTCCTGCTAATGAGTTGTCACCAAGAAGACTTAGGAAAATATTATACATATACACATACACATACGCATATATGTATATGCATGTGTGTGTGTGTGCGCACGCGCATTCATTCTCTTTTTTATATTATCCTTGGAGAAACAGATTTTTTTCATTACTGAGCTTTATTAAAAAGTGTAATTTTAAAGAACAAGAGGAAGTGCTAAGTTTGAGCCTGGGTCAGCGAGGCAGAGGATTTAAGCAATATCACAGGAGCCTGGATACAGAGGAGGATGCAAGAGCTGAAAAAATTTCTTCACCTACATCTTGATGAGTCTTAGCATTATGTTTAGCGATCCAATCTCAGGACAATTTTACTTGCTACTTAAGAGTGAAGGCTGCCTCAGGTAGTCACTGGGACTGAACTACTTGCTGGTTAGAGGGCTAGCCTCGCCTCCTAAAGCACTCAGGGTTGGAGAGCATGCAATGACTTTCTGAAAAAAATGTCATTTCATTACTATTACCATGACATGTGCAGAGTACCTTGCAGTAGGCAGAAGGCACAGCCCAAGAGCCTAGTAGCATTTTCACACTCTTATAGGCACTCCTCCTTCCTAGAAGGTGGTCATTGCATGCTCCATCTTACAGCTAAGGACTCTGCTAAGCCTTGGAATTCAGGATTAGCTATTCTGTCCACTATAAAAATATGTTCATTCAAGTCTCTTAGGGCTTCCATAGATATCCATAGACAAGTGCTGACCACACACATGCACACACATATATACACACACACACAGCACATATTCAGGGTATTAAAGGAACTTGTTTTAACTTTTAAATAGTGCTAAGGAGCAAAACAAACAAACAAACAAACAATTCCCTGTCCTTGCCCCAGGGAGCTGCTCTCCCTAACTGACAGCAGGGCCTCACAGCCAGGGACAACATCCATACAGCTCATTGAACATAGAGAGGTCCAGCTGGTGTGCCTGCCTGGGGCCTTCACCTCTAAGTTTTATTCTCTTTGGTGTGAGAAGGTCCTCTGCGGGCTACTGAAGGAGAAACCTGGCCACCAACTCAGCCACAAGCTCTTTGACCTACAATCTGTCCTGCTGGCAAGATGTGCTGGGGCAATGGTGGCACAGAACTTGTGGGAGTGGCCAACCAACTCTTAGTTTAACTTGAGATCCACACTATGAGAGGGAACCTATCCCCTATACTACTGGAATACCCAGGGTAGTCCAGAGAACCGAACACAACTGGCCAAACCAAACCAAACCAAACCAAACCAAAAACACAATGAAGTGATTTCTAGTGATATTCTGCTATACTCATAGATTGGTGCCTTGTTCCGTTGTCATCAGAGAGGCATTGGTGCCTTGTTCAGTTGTCACCCACACATTAGGTGGAGAGAAAGTCTAAGTTGGAGTTCTCTATGGTGTCTCTCCCCTCGGAGTTAGAGGAATCCAATGGACTAGGTGATGGAAAGATTGCAGGGACAAGAAGGGATGCAGGAGACCAGGAGAGCATAGCCCGCCAAATGAACTGAGCAGGACACGTATGGGCTCACAGAGACTGGAGTAGCATGCACAGGGTTTGTAAGGGTGTGCACCGGGTTTCCTGCATGGATGTCATGGCTGCTCGCTTAATGTATCTGTGGGACTCCTACCAGTGTGAGCAGGTGTGTGTCTGTGCATTTGAGACTCTGTCCCTCCTGTTGAGTTGCCTTGTCTAGCTTCGAAGTGACGGCTGTCGCCTCGTCTGACTGTATCGTGATTTGTCATGGTTGGTGGTTGTCTCTTGGAGGCCTGCTCTTTTCTGAAGGGAAACTGAGGGAGAGTGGATCTGGGTGGGGAGGTGTGTGGGGAAGTGGGGCTGGAAGGAGTGGAGGGAGGGGAAACTATGGCCAGGATGTATTATGTGAGAGAAGAATCTATTTTTCTTTTCTTTTTTTCTTTTTTAAAAAAGACTTCTCAAAAAAATCCATTCTCAAAGAAGAGGGAACAGGATGTAAAAGCTGCTCCTTGGGTGGGGAGGAAGGTTCTGCTCTTATTCTCTTTATTGCTTTGTTAACTTTGGACACCACACTGGATTCCACAGACTTAAGTGTGAGCGGAATATGAAATAAGAGCAGGAATGTTATCATTTTTAGGTGTAATGGTCGAGGGCTCCGAAACCCAAGTCTGAGTCTGAATTGGTTGCTCTTGGGAATTTTATCTCTAATCCTGTGGCTTTGAATGATCTAAGTGTGACTGGGGGAATTTAAAGCTGTTACCTCAATATTCTCAACCTCTGACTGCACAATCAAATAAATGTCATGTAAGTGCTGGTGTGAAGGGCTTTTACAGATATGACTAAGTTTACAAGTTAGAGGACTTTAAAATGAGATGCTTATATCTGGATGGACCAATTCAATCCTATGAGTCCTGAACATCAGAAAAGTGGAACAGGAGTGGTATGTGATGTAAAACATGGTGGCGTAGGATAGATGAGGCTGAAGAAGCATTCAGGGAGCTCGATCATGTATGTGGGACATGGTCCTCCACTGGTGCTTTTGAAATGAAGGGATCCAAGAGCCAAAAAATGCAGGTGGCCTCTAAAATCTGGGAGTTACTTCCAGCTGACAGTAATAAGCAAGTGGGCCCTTGAGTCTGGCAATGAGTAGGAGCTAACTTCTGCCAAAAAGGAGGGAGGTATATCTCAAGTCTCCAGATAGTAATTAGCCCTCAACAACACCTTCATCTGACCTTTGCCCCTCTAGATAGTGCAGTCAGTTCAGCCACAGTCTACTGATTGATCTATAGAACTGCACAATAATAAATTAGTGTTGTCTTCAGCTTGTTAGTTTATAGGAATCTATAGCAGCAATTGAAAATGAATACCTCAATAAACGTTAGTTACATTGTGTTGGGGAAAGTAGGCTTATCCTAAACAGCCAGAGGGTGCTCATGACATGGGCATGTATATATTTTAGCTTTTCCTATATACATATATGTAGAATAGTCTAACTTTCCTAGGGCCACAGATATTAAATACATAAAGCAAATTTCAGAGCCACATAATTAGATTCAGAACATCTCTTAACCAGGTAGTTCTCCTGCATTTCTTAATAATTTCTTAATAAATTCTCTCCTAAGCAGCTTACAGTCACTGGCGGGTTTGGTTGTGATAGCAAACAAGACCATATGTACAAATAGGTACACACACACACACACACACACACACACATATATATAATATTATATACATATACATATAATATACATACATATATGTATAATATATATATCTTGATTGCTCTCACTTGAAGGAAGTTATGAAGCTTATTTATCTTGTTTCCATCATCCTACTAGATGACTTAATTTTGGTAGGTTTTCAGATTTATTTTTAAAAGCAACAGTACCGGTCAAGAGAGATGGCTCAGTGGGTCAAAGCATTTGTTGCTTTTCCAGGGAACCTGAGTTCAGTTCGCAGCACTCATGTCTAGCAGCTCACAACTGCCCATAACACTAGCTTCATGAGTCTTCTGCCCTCTTCTGGCCTCCGAGGACCCCTGTACATATGTACACATATACAGCTATTCACGACACTTACACATAAATGAAAATAAATCTTTTAAAAGAAATGAGGCGTAGGAAGACTACATCTTATTTCTTTAAGGCAAATAAATCATTTGAGAGGGTTCTAATTTTATATCACTCAGTATTTACATTCTTATCTAATTTCCTTGTCAGTGTTTATCAATTAATGCTGAGTAATAATTTCAGTAGCAGGCACTGTCAAATAAATATCTGTATCTCCCCCAGCCTCATACACTTAAACCTAACTCCTAATTCCTAATGAGTATGATAGATTGCAAATCCTTGAGTAGTTAAGAACCTTTCCCAAGGAATACATATTAACAGTGCTCTTCCCAACACTGGATTGGAATGAAGTTGGGACACTGAAGACTGACTTTCAAGAGAGTAAGTCAGGATTCCTTCCAAACAGTTCTTTTTCCTTCAGCAATCTGATGTGGTTCCAGCCAACAACCTCTGAATTAGCACAGAGTCCCTGGAAAAAAACAGCCAGATTCACTCACCTCAGGTGTCCTACCCACAGGAAGCTTGTTAAAGCAAAAGAACACGTGAGAAGTCAGAGAAGTTCTTAGGGACCCAATATTAATAAGTCTGGCTCTCTAAAGAGGACAAAGCCTTTCCCTTCAGAGTGCTTAGGAAGCCCTGAGCACCATCTTTATAGGGAAGAGAAATATACCAGAGAGAGAATTTCAAATTGTTACTGCAATCCAAATGATTAGAGCAGAGGAGAGCCAGGAACAGAGATAGCCAGGGGGTGGGTCACTGCCTCACCCGAAGATCTTCAACTTCCATTTTCAAGCTGTTGGTGCTGACAACTACCTTGGTAGTGGAAAGCAGCCCCAGCGTCCTGCTCTGCCTGTGATTGGTGGGGGCAGAAGAGTCTGGACAGATTAATTCCGTAGCTAAAACCAAGGAGGCCCAGTTCAGTCAGAAAGTAGATCTCGAAGGTTCTGCAATGTCCAAACTCTGGAACTGCATAGCTCAGAGACAAACACACTTGGGCCGAAGCCTCTGTAGGATAAGCAGAGGATGCTGCATGATGCTGAGTCTGCAGTCAGTGGAAGGCTACAGCTGCTAGGAACACTGCAGAGCAGTGCTCTATGCAGCGAGGCTTTAGATGTGCAGAGACAAAAGCCCGATTGCTAAGAAGACAACGACGGGACTTAGTACCTAAACACATGATATTTGCCGATGTTTTCAAAGGATCGGAGAAACCAGAGGAAGCAGGCAGGATTCCCCACACTACCACACTTTGCAGGCTTTCAAAACTACAAATGTCTACTCTGTGTAGATAGGTCTGACATGTCAGAACTGACTTAAACTTACTTGTCTAACCTCCAAGACAGGCATTCCCACAAGACTCACAGCTCTGAAATATCTGGCAGTCTGTTTCCACAACTCTGAAATCGCTTTTGGAAGGTGAATGTTGTGGGAAAAGTTCAGCCCTTTAGAGGCTGTGAAACATGTACTGCACAGAGTCTGCACCTCAAGGGTGTCTTTAAAGTAGTCAGTGTTTAAAAAACAAATTTCCTCCATCCTTGAAAGGCCATGAGCTACTCCACACTATAAAATCCTTGGCTTCTACAGACTGTTCTACAATGCCAGCCCTTTACGTAAACACATAACATCGCTGAGCGTTTCTGTTATCTGTTGTTTCTTCCAGCGATTTCACAATATTCTGTGAGTCTTTTTACTCCCTCCTCTGGAACAAATGAAGGCCTAAGCTAATATTGTCTGCCCCAGGGACTCATGAAGAAATGACACTGTCAATATATAAGGTAAGAGATTTATGGAATACAGCGTAGCCAACAACAAACGGAGCTGTCACCAGTGAATGTAATGATAAGCAAGAACACACAGCATTGGCATCTGAGACAAGACATTAAAGTGACTACAAAAAGGAAGTTTGCAATTGAAGGACCAATCGGGCAGCAGAAATTTAAGGACTATCCTTTAGAGCTACCTGCATGCTCCTTTGTCCTTTCTGGAAATGAAAGGCCTGGTTATCATGGAGGTTATCACTCAGAACTCCAAATACAAAGCTATGGCTCTCACCATTGGTGGAACTATCTTGAAGAGCTATTGATGAGCATTCTTTTTCTAGAAATGATGCCAACAGACTGGTGTCGTCAGTACCCCCAGCAACTTGAGCTGAGGCTTTGGAAATCATTTGGGCCATGGCATACATCCTCCAACTCTGTAAGTAAAAGTCTTTACCCAAAATTTTCTGAAAGTTTTCTTGTGTCATGGAGGAGGATGCCACCAAGTCCTCTGCATGGGATGGTCAACCCTGACCTCTCAGGACACTCGGCTTCTGCTTCAAGGACCGGGCAGTTCTTCCCCACTGCCAGCATCGCTGGCATAGTCTATGAGCTGCTGGACATTGTTCTCCTGGGTTTCATCTACAGGCTACAATGTGTTCATGGCAACTAGTCCATGTATTGTCTCAAGGCTAGATCCCTCCAGTAGTTCTTTGAAGAATTACATGCAAAGTCCAGGGCTTGTGCCAACTGGACACAATGAAGTGAGCTGTTGCTGAGCATGCTGTAGTGCATACATGACATTGAACATGTGCTACTGCACACACTGTGTAGACCACTGACTCTGAGTGTTGAGCATGGGGAGAAGAATCCTCCACAGAAAACAGTGGGTATTCCTAAGGCTCAGCCACATGAATAGCATTTTGATAACGTATTCACCTAACACTGGCCTGTAGGTAGACAAACTATTATCCAGTTTTTAGAAGCTGCCTTAAAAAAGAATATTTATCCAGAGGGTATATGTTATGATCTACAGGGAGATTCTGGTCAATATGCCAAAGCAAAATAAAACACCAAAACCACAAACAACAATGACAACAACAAAACAATAACAACAAAAATCAGTGGGAGGAAGATTTTTGAGTAGTGTCATCTTAAACAGACTTTACTTGCATCTATACTTTTATATATTTTGAGGATTGTAAATGGATTTCTAAATTGAAATAGGAATTAAATTAAAATAGGAATAAGCAGATAGTCCTCAAATTTTATTTTTAAATCTTCTGAAAATCACATATAAAAATATGTAGGTAAATTTATTTTGGTAAAGATGGTTTTCCCCCATTCCCCTTTCTTCCTTTCCTTTCTCCCCTGCTCCAACTCTTTCTTTCATCACAGTGATCTGTAACTTTAGAGACATCTCAGAATCATCATGTATAATATAATCCAGTAGGCAATGGGAACAATGGGAGTCAATGGGGTGATGAGACTATCTTAGGAATTTACCCATATAATCCTGCATCACCACAAATATTTTCTCAAGATCCTTTTCTGAAAGAGGCATTATTCAACCCAGTATAGAAAGCTAATAATCTGGCAAGCTAACAACAAAATTCCTAGGTACATGCCAAAATATTTTAACCTCAGCAGAAAAGACTTAAATTAAGAAATACCTTTACATTTTATAATACGAATCTTCTGAACTGACTATGATCCCATCCATGAAGGGCTCACCCTATCCTCACTCATCACCTGGGACACCAAGCATGGAAATTCAGTCTAAATGATGCCCACATTTCCTACCAATTGCTTGCATACACTGGATGGATGGTTAAGTAGTATGTATGTAACCTCTGTGAACTGCTTTTCTACCCCACTTTTTTTATCAATAGGTAGCAAAGGTAATAACATAAGTATAGGGCTTAACCCCACACCGCCGATAAGCTTATACTTTCTAGATGTGCATTTTAGAAGTGATGCATTAGACATTGTACACATTCTGACACCCTATAAAGCTACAAAACCTTTGACTTTCTCATGACTTATTTGGCTGAGTTTTGTTGTGTTTTATAAGAAAATAACATCAAAATGTAGAAAGTTCTGTACAAAAGGATGTTTCTTTTATTGCTATTTATAATGTTAAACAAGCAAAAATGGTTTCCAAAATTAAGAGATTGTTTTACTTAATCTATACACACTGTGATGGTTTGTATATGCTTGGTCCAGGGAGTGGCACTATTAGAAGGTGTGGATTTCTTGGAGTAGGTGTGTAACGGTGGGTCTAGCTGCCTGGAAGCCAGTCTTCTCCTAGCAGCCTTCAGATGAAGATGTAGAACTCTCAGCTCCTCCTGCATCATGTCTGCCTGGACGCTTCCATGCTCCCACCTTGATGATAAGGAACTGAACCTCTAAATTTGTAAGCCATCCCCAATTAAATGTTGTCCTATAAGAGTTGCCTTGGTCATGGTGTCTGTTCACAGCAATAAAACCCTAACTAAGGCACTCATACAGCAACTACCCATACAGACATTAATGGAGCAATGGTACTGAAGACTGAGCCCATAAGTGGAGGCTGGTCAATAAGATCTCCAACTAAATCCAGAAGAGACAGTCAGATTAACAGATATACATATAATGACACAAAGCACAAAAATAATGAAAAAAAAAAAAACCAAAGCCACATGCCTCTAAAATAATCAAACTCCTCAACTAATGCATTCTAAAGTACTGAAATGGGCAAGGCGCTGGATGAAGATTTCAAGTTTGCTAATGAAAATGGTCAGAAACAATAGAGGAGATCTGAAGAAGCAAATGAAATCAGTCTAGAGTCTGTAGAAAGAGCAACAGAGAGGAGGATGTCAGAAAAATGGACAGACAAATCCACAACATGGAAGGAAAACTCTGGCTGGGAATTAATATTTTCAAAAGGTCATATAAATACTGGAAATGAAAAGCATGTCAAGACAGTATACAAAACAAAGTACCAGGGAAGAAGAACAAAATCAAGGTTCAAATATCAATTTTCAAAAATGAGCAGCACAGGACCGCTGTGCCTGAGCCCAGCAATGAGGTCCAGAGACTGTCCTGGCTGGTTTTTACATCAACCTGACACTAGCTAGTGCCATCAGAAAAGAAAGAAGCTTAATTAAAAATTTACATCTTTAAGACAGACTGGAGGTGATTCTCTAAGACATTTTATTAATTCGTGATTGTTCAAAAGAGCCCAGCCCATTGTGGGCAGTGGCATCACTGGACTGGTGGTCCTGGGTGCTATAAAGAAAGCAGGCTGAGCTAGCCATGGAAAGCAAGTCTGTAAGCTGCCCCTCCACAGTCTCTGTATCAGTTTGTACACTCAGGTTCCTGCCGTGTTTGAGTTCCTGCCCTGACGGAGAACAGTGATGTGATGTAGAAGAACAAACCCTTTCTTTTCCAAGTTGCTTTTGGTTACGGTGTTTAATCACAGCAATAGAATCCCTAACTAAGGCAAAGACCAAATTAGGATAGAAGCACAAGTTGGGGCAATGACAACGACTGAAGGCATAGAAAATCCACTCAGAGAAATCATAGCACAAATTCCTAGAGAAAGAAATAGACATTTTAAACACAGTACTAGATGCTGTCTTTCATATTTTCAATGAGCCAATTCTCTCTCTCTCTCTCTCTCTCTCTCTCTCTCTCTCTCTCTCTCTCTCTCTTGGTGTGTGTATTTGCCTGCATGCTCATGTGTGCGTGCATGCTTGTGTTGCATGCACATCTGTGTCTGTGTCCCTGTCCATATTAGAGTGGATGGGTGATACCAACTTATATGCAAAGAGAACACATCGGAATAGCATTACACCTCTTAACAAAAGCCAGGACGGCATAGAACTGTACAGTTCAAGTCCTAAGAGCAAACAACTGCCAACAAAGATTGTTGCTTTATCCAGCAAAGATACATTGAAAAGTGGTGGAGAAAGAAAAGCACTTCAAGGCAAGTGGCTCATGACTTCCAAGCCAGCCCTGAGGAAGACAGTTAAAGGGTTAGTACACAGAATGGGATAAAAAAGACCGTCTCGAGCATACAGGAATGAATGTATTCCAGGAAAAGATGAGTAAAGCAGAAGATGGGAATCTCCCTTGCCTAACGCAGTAAGCCAGTATAAGCTCCTCAGACTAATATGGAGAAGGAAGTTAGCAAATATTAACAAGCCAGAAAAGCCAAGAAAAGCTGTAATAATTACTAACCATTTCTCAATAATAACCTTACTTGTAAAAGCTTCAACTCTCACCAGTAAAGAGAACGAGACTAACTGATTACATTTAAAACAAGACCACAACAAAAAACCAAACAGACAACAATACCTGACCCTTGTAGCTGGAGAGATAGCTCTGTAGTTTAGAGCACTAGCTGCTCTTCCAGAGAACCCAAACTTGGTTCTCAGTATCTTACAAATGATATCTCAGAAGCACCTATAATTCTAGCTCCAGAGGACTAGACACCCTCTACTGGTCTTTGTGGGGACCTGCGCACACATAGCACTCAACCACATGGACACATATATTCACATAAAAAAAAGAAAAGAAAAGAAAAATAATTCTTTAAAATTTTTTTCTTTTTTCTTCTTCTTTTTTTTTTATTAGATATTTTCTTTATTTACATTTCAAATGCTATCCCGAAAGTTCCCTATACCTTCCCCCCGCCCTACTTCCCTACTCACCCACTCCTACTTCTTGGCCCTGACGTTCCCCTGTACTAGGGCATATAAAGTTTGCAAGACCTAGGGGCCTCTCTTCCCAGTGATG
>NC_034590.1:54079497-54084189 GCF_900095145.1 Mus pahari | reverse complement strand
TCAGTGCTCTTACCCGCTGAGCCATCTCACCAGCCCAAGAAAAATAATTCTTGAAACACCAACAACAACTCTGGCCTCTGTAAAGGGTTGGTCTGATGCTGCTTATATTCTGATGCTAAATTCTGAAGTCATTGTTGCCCCCAGTGAGCAGATCCTCACATACAGCAAGTGATGCTATGTGAACCTTGCACCCCAATTTAAGTGGTTGATAGAAGTCTAGAGCCTATGATTGTGAAGAGGAGGGAGAAAGGAGGTACTTGAGGATCAAGTGAGGGGGTTGCAGGTAGAGGAAAGGGAGGGGAAGAAAGAAGTCAGAGGTGGAGGAGGCAGCCATGAGAGAAGACATGAGTGAGTGACCGGGAGAAACAGCAATTAACAGGGGACTTTATAGCGGGAGAATAAATCAGAATAACTCCAAACCTGCCCAATGTAGGCTTAGAGACTGTACATAAAATCCCTGGATTGTGCCTTTTATATGGACTAGCTAGGATTATAAATTTATTTTACCAGCCCCAAGTATCTGTTACCTCTAAGAAACAGCTCACTTATGAAAGTCAACTCGTGAAATGAATGGGGACCCCGAGAGCTGGAATCAGTACCCTGATCCCTGGAGAATAGACTCCAAACCCAGATTAGAAGACACGAAGAAGGCCACTACATATCAATAAAAAGAATGCATCAAAAAGATATAACTATTTTAAATAAATGCATTGAATGTTGGAGACCTGACTTTCATAAGCTAACAAGCCTGGCTCACAAAAGAGGAGGGCTGGACTCACAGGCCTCTAAGACCTTTGCATATTTAACTATACATTTTAAAAAATATCAATCATATCTTACTATTTCTCAAGAGAGCTTTCTTTCCATATTTTGACTTCATCCATTTATGAGGCAAAATGGGGCCAGATCCAGGTTGTTTAACACAGCACTACTACCTGTGGACATCTGGACACATAGAAAGAACTGTGCATTCAGAGGACATGAGAACATAACCGAGACACGACACACTATTCCCAAGAGCTAGTTACCCCGCCCAACTCTCCCCTTTCATTCTGACTTATTTCCCTCTCGTATGTTACTTTGTCTTAAACAGCAGCGTTCACGTAAATGAAAGACTCCTTTCTCAAATATATCAAATTCTGGCTTCACTGAATTACAGATTCTTACATGATTCGCTTCTTTTCTTTTTATTACAACCAGATTTTCCAAATCATAACACAGATAATTGGGTTTTTCATGGGCTAGTAGATTGGCCACACACACTGTCTTTGTGAAGGACATTGTATCTTCTATTTTGTAAGCATTCTCTGCACACTTGTGGGTTCTTTTCTCGGACATTAACAATAGTAGGTAAGAACTAAAGCTCCCCAGCTTCAGGTTCCAGCTGGCCAGGTAGCCTCGGAACTCTCCTCTCTTTTATTATCATCTCGTCCCACGTTCCTGCCAGGGACCGATGGCTCGGGGTAGAATTTCCTTCAGGACATCCCACCGCACAGACTCATTCCATAACAGAAAACAAAAGCCTGGGCAAGAGTGCGGCAGAGACACAGGAGACAGCTGGGCAGAGGCAGGGCTGGGAGAAACATGAGTGACCCCAGATTAGGGGACATTTTTCAACCAATAGGAAAGCATTATAGCTAGAATCAAGGTTCTAACCCCAAACCTTCCTTGTCCTCTCTCTGAGGAGGAGTGAATCTGCACTCTTTCCCGGGGCTACAAATGAACGGTGGAGCACCTCCTGACAGCTCTCCCTTGGCCTCAAGGAGACACATCTCATGAAAAGAATTTCTGGTTCTTATCATCTAGTTGCTCTAAATTTGTTTTTCCAGCATACACTCTGGCTGGCTGTACCTGCAACTGTTTTTTTTTTTCCACATTCTTGCCAACCCTTAGTAGTGCGAAACTCTCAAAGTTCTCCAATATAACAGTCCAAGAGGGGCATCATCTCTACCATAATCGTATTACCAATGAGAACAGAAACACTGCAGAGCTTTCCTATCATAGGGCTTCAGTTCCAACAGCTGCTGGTTCCTAAGGCTGGCTTACTGTTGTCACATTTGGCAGTGGCTTAATTCGATTCACAGAAATCATTTATATATCATGGTTACTGTGTGATGAATATTTTCTCCCAGAAATGTAGCTTTTAAAAATCTGTTGACCCTATAGGTGGAACAATAATATGAACTAACCAGTACCCCCTGAGCTTGTGTCTCTAGCTGCATATGTAGCAGAAGATGGCCTAATCGGCCATCACTGGGAATAGAGGCCCCTTGGTCTTGCAAACTTTATATGACCCAGCACAAGGGAAGGCCTGGGCCAAGCAATGGGAGTGGGTGGGTAGGGGAGCAGGGGCGGGGGGGGGTATAGGGAACTTTCAGGATAGCATTTGAAATGTAAATAAAGAAAATAATAAAAAAATAAAAAAATAAAAATCTGTTGACAATGTCTCAAAATGCTAACAACAAAACTGATCAAAATATTATTCATCTATTATGAAACTCAACCTTTACAATCATCTGAAACAGCAGTTCAAGTGCATTCACAGAGGTCTCTCTAAGTAGCATGGTGCACTAGTCATTTTATTTATGATTTGCAATTCTAGTGTGACTTTCCCGTCATTCCCAAATAAGAAGCGTATCTCTTGATAACTGAAAAATTAAGTTCTTTATATCTTAGTCATTTAATCAGGATCATTTTGGATACATATTATTTTTCATATTTATAACCAATTATCCATATCACCACTCACTTAGAAATCTGCCCTTCTTTCGCCTTTTCATTCGGCCACTACTAGCTCTTGGGCTTTTCTGTATACTTGAATCCGCTGTGGGATCTACATTCTGTCCCATCTCTCATCTGTACCTTTTCAATAGCACACAGCTCCTAGTCCTCTGGCTTTAGAAGAAATCTCTGTAACTGAGGAAGGCAGCTGAACGAAGCCCTGGTCTCTGTGGAACACAGCACAGCAACCTGATGAGTCAGCTCTACCTTGAAGCTCTCCGGGATCCACAGAGTTTTGCTGCATCACATCAGTCTCCCTCTGTCTCCAATCCTTTCTTGCTTGCTTTCTTCTTACATACAATGATAACTAGTAAATACCTTGAATATCAGACGCTGACTCAGCATGACTTAAAGTAGATACTTGCAAGTTAGGCACAGTGGCACATGCTGGTAACCCTAGCGCTCTGGGGGGAGGAAACAGTAATATCAAGAGTTCAAGCTCATCCTTGACTGTATAGTGAGTTCAAGGTCTGCCTGAGCAAACTGAGACTTCGTCTTAACCAAAACCAAAGAAATCCAACCTCAATCAATTAACTATTTGTAAGTGTTGCAAAACCCTTTATATTCTTGATGAAAATTCTCCTTAGGTACACACATGAGTGCGTTTAGTTTAGAAGCAGCTTAAATCTATGCACTTGCTCTTAAGTCCTTTGCTAGAGTCCTCTATGGACGACATGGAGAGTTTCCTGCTGAGGCCAGATGCTGCTTCCTGCTTCAGAGTTCTTCTGAAGCAGATGTATATACTGTATGTTCTAACTACTGTACTACGCTGTTTGTATTCTTCGGTAATCCCAGCCCTTTGTGGGGTTTTGCTTTCTCCAAGGAACAGGTGACAAGTGCACTTCTTACTTTAGAGGCTTTCTACTTTAGACAGAGCTCTGACAGTTCCATTCTTTCGAGGACCATCATTTTCCTAGCTCAAGCCCATTTGTCAGCGCATCCAGAGAGCTTAGAAACCGAAGAGGAACTGACACACAGTGAAACCTCTCCATCAGGGGCTCTTATCGGCTGTGTCTGGTGAGCTCAGAGAATGATTCATAGACACAAGGGTGCACACAGAACAGAAAATAACAGGGGGTGGGCTGGTGACATGCTTCTGTCTATAAAGATGCTTGCCCTGAATTCTAGCCTGGACCCACACAGCGGAATGGAAGAACTGATTTCTGAACTTGTCCTCTGACCTCCACATGTGCGCCAAGTCATGCACCCCAAAAAACTGCTATAGAAAACATATGGTAAACAGTGTGTGTGCCATGTGCTCATATGGAAGCAACAATTAGACAGCAATGGTATTTGCTGTCCTCTGCTGTCTGATCCTTAACAGGAGGTGGCAAAGGAGATGAAGTCCACTCCCCAACACCCCCCCCATTTTACAAGGAAGTCATTTTTTTTAAGATTTATTTTATTTATATGAGTACACTGTCGTTGTCTTCAGACACCCCAGAAGAGGGCATCGGATTCCATTACAGATGGTGGTGAGCCACCATGTGGTTGCTGGGAATTGAACTCAGGACCTCTGGAAGAGCAGTCAGTGCTCTTAACTGCTCAACCATCTCTCCAGCCCCTTACAAGGAAGTTTTTTAAAAACAAGCAAGACAAACAACCTTTTTAGGACAAAGCGTTTTACCTTTAGAAATGCTGTTTTTTCTAGTTCTATCATTTAATAGAATTAATAGGAAATTTCTCTAAGGGTGGTTAGAGATAAATATTATTGATATCTATGCCATGTAAGTCATTTATGCTAAAAATTATGAATTTGTCTAGAAGTTCTGAATATGTGCTTTGGGATAAAATAATATAACAATAACAACAACAAACCTACCAGAAAACAGTTCAAGAGCAACTTTTTTTTGGGGGGGGGCGGGTTTCGAGACAGGGTTTTTCTGTGTAGCCCTGGCTGTCCTGGAACTC
>NC_034590.1:54024439-54079402 GCF_900095145.1 Mus pahari | reverse complement strand
GTAGACCAAGCTGGCCTCAAACTAAGAAATCCACCTGCCTCTGCCTCCCAAGTGCTGGGATTAAAGGCGTGTGACACCACTGCCCGGAAACTTTTTTTTTTTTTTTTTTTTTTTTAAAAAAGGGACACATCCTACCAAATTACAATCTTCTCAGTTTGCTATGTGAAAAATGTAATTTAGAAGGAAGTGTTTGATTTTGCAAGTAATGCTATATAATCATCTATAAAACGAAAGACTAAAGTATATGATGACGAAGTCTGTCTACTCCTAGAGTCTATGTTCTGTTTTGGAGATGAGACTGAGGCAGATACATGACTAATACATGATTTATCCTGGCTTGTTACACAGTTGTCTGTCAATTCACAGTTTCTGAATTTTTATCAGCATCACCATCTGCCTTTAAAATGATGGCTCCCCATAGAGAGCTGAGCTGGCTGTAGCTTCTGCCTCGAGGAAGCACAAGCTCACTCACAGGGTTGTTTAAAGTCGAGCGTAACTTGACGTGATCATGCTAGCTTCAGTGTCAGGTTCACTGTGAGAGGAAAGAAACTCTGAGGGAATTCTGGGGTCTGTGTCCACAGAGTATGGAGGCTGCTGGGCTAAAGACCAATGGGAGCACTTCTAGAAAAGCCAAATGGCAGGAAAAGGTGAGTACCCCCAACTCTGAGCTTCACTGAAGGAATAGAGGAAGAGGAGGAGGAGGAAGAGGAGGAGGAAGAGGAGGAGGAAGAGGAGGAGGAAGAGGAGGAAGAGGAGGAGGAGGAGGAGGAGGAAGAGAAAAAGGAGCAGAAAGAAAATGCCTACCACCCATATAATAGGGTAGAAGGGGCTGCCAGAGTCAGGAAGGGACCAGATAGTTCATATTTTGCCTGAGTGAATAAGAGACCAGGCCTGAGCTAAGTTTAATGGTTCTCTGAGACTTTGTTTATGAAAACAGCTTCTACTATATCTAGTCCCTGACTCAGGACAGCAAAGAGCAGGCCACAAGCCTTTTGATGGCCCCTTCAGAGTTTGATTTTAAATGATCAGGAAGTTAAAATTTAAAAAGATTCCCTAAAAGCTGAGGTTTCTCTTAATGGAAGTCACATTCAGTTTTTAGAATCCTCTGCAGGTGGAGGGCTACAGAAACTGGAGCCGCCTGTGGCTTGGCAGCTGAACAGTTCTGTTCCGCTTTTCTCCTTGCCCTGGCTAGAGAACGCTGGCCTGTTCTGTAATGGTGGGTCCATTTTGCCAGAAAAATTCACATATTTGTGGGTGGAGTCAGTTGGGAGGCTGGGAGATCTGTCAAAAGTCTGCATAGGCCCAACACTGCAAGGACTGCCAGGGGTTGAAAACTAATACCTCAGAGGTTAGCAAATTTCCAGTGTGCATGGAGCCAAAGGTACGCCTTGAGGAGTCAGGCAAGTAGAAGACCATTACAGAGAAGGGTGAGGGGGGGTCAGATGAGTGTCACCCAGGCTCTTTCATGACACCCATCATGCTACTGGGAGCCTCAGAGACCTCCCTGTGGTCACACTGCATTGTGAATTTGGTTCCCTTGAATTGAAACATTACCTCTGGCAAAGAAGAGGGATGGGGGCATGTTATATAACTCAGGAAGTTAACTAGACCTGCACACATGAAAGATTAAAAGAAGCACCCCTACCTCCACCCCAAGTCACATAAGCAGGAAACTGTTAGACAGTGGAGAATCTGTGCTAGAGCTGCCCATGTAGACAGCAGCAGAGCTGCAGCTTTGGGGAATGTCAGTCATGCTGGGATGGGCTGTTAGGTGATGAAAATGATTTTTTCTTCCAGGCTCCTGTAAGTCACCCCAATAAACTCAATGCTTTAAACTCACACTAGATTTGAGTGGAATAATGTTGTTGCTGATGTTGTTGTTACTATTGGTGGTCTATAGGGGATGAATAAACACTTTTCCACAACTCCCCAGTGGATGGTTCTCTGTTCATCATCAGAGAACATCAAAGATGGCTGCAAACACAGGGGCGTCTGGTTCATCCTTAGATACTGAGGGATATAATTGTTCAGACAACTAGGTCAATGCACATAAATTAAGGGCATATAGAAAGTTCATTCTATAATCAGCCACCAAACCCAGACACTATTGTATATGCCAGCAAGATTTTGCTGAAAGGACCCTGATATAGCTGTCTCGTGTGAGGCTATGCCAGTGCCTGGCAAATACAGAAGTGGATGCTCACAGTCATCTATTGGATGGAACACAGGGCCCCCAATGGAGGAGCTAGAGAAAGTACCCAAGGAGCTGAAGGGNTCTGCAACNCTATAGGTGGAACAACAANATGAANTAACCAGTACCCCCAGAGCTCNTNTCTCTAGCTGCATATGTAGCAGAAGATGGCCTAGTTGGCCATCATTGGGAAGAGAGGCCCCTAGGTCTTGCAAACTTTGTATGCCCCAGTACAGGGGAATGCCAGGGCCAAGAAGTGGGAGTGGGTGGGTAGGGGAGCAGGGTGGGGGTAGGGTATAGGGAACTTTCAGGATAGCATTTGAAATGTAAATAAAGAAAATATATAATAAAAAAGAAAGTTCATTCTGAATTAGTATGTCGCAATGTTTTAAGTACCTAAGGAAGTGATCTAAAGTTACTAACACAACAATCTATCCCTTCTACACCTATAGACATATGGAGAATATATTGTTTGTCTATGTTCTGGGGACTAAAGTATGAAGATTAAGACTTGAGAATGCCTGGCTTGGAGTGGCAACATAGCCCTAGCTTGCTTACACACACACACACACACACACACACACACACACACACACACGAGAGAGAGAGAGATACTTTGTACATATGCATGCTTAAATATGTGGAAGTCCAACATCAATACTGGCTACTTCCTTCAATCACTCTTTACCTGATCTTTGAGACAGGGTCTCTCACTAAATCTAGGATTCACTGACTAGCTTTACTGACTGGCTAGCAAACTCTAGGACTATATCCATCTCTGCATCCTAACCCACAGAGCTTGGCTTACAGACACAAGCTACCGTGGACCAGCTGTTTTTTCCATGCATGCTTCAGATCTGAACGTAGGCCCGAGTGCTTGTGGAGCAGATTTTACTGACGAAGCCATCTCCCCAGTCCTAGCATGAGCTCACTCCTGAGAATTAGATGTCTGGTGAGTGTATTAGAAATCACAGTGTCATGTCCATCAGGCTGGTGTGGAGAACACTGAAATGCTAGCTGTCACTTTCTGGCAATTGGTTGGCCAAATACCTTCACATTGGAAATGATAATACTTACCTTTTACAGGACAGTGGATTGTCACATTTGCTCGAAGGGCTGCCTCCACAGTGCCTCCCACAACAACAGACAGATGATTATGTTCTGGTTTGGTGACATTTCTTTCAATAGACAAGATGACAGGTGCCTCTTAAATCAAAAGGAGAAGAAACTGTGTTAGGTTTAAGCTCTTGTTCAATGACAAGCATCATTGATTTTTTTTTTTGAAAGCAGGAAAGACTGCTGGCCTCTTTTTCCTCTGTGGTGAATCTCACAGATTGCACACACATAACTACAGGTACTTGGTCCAGAGATGACAGATATGCAAATAATGGATGGATGGATGGATGGATGGATGGATGGATGGATGGATGAACAGACAGGTAGATGAATACAGACATTCAAAGGTACTTTGCCATAAGTGAAGATGTCTTAGCTTCATAACCAAAATTAAAGTTAACCCCTCTGATAATTTCATAAAAAACCCTCAGTTCTCAAGATGCAAAAATCCCATGGCAGTTCAGATTAGCATCTCTCACATATAGCCTTGGTTGAGTTGATACAAGGTCAAAACACCAGGGATTGTGACCATCTGACACTTGGGAGGAGGGATGTGGGGTAGGGCAGTGGATCCTATTCTATCCTGTTGCCCTTGGTGATTGTTTTTCAGATGCAGAAGGTTCTTCAAGATCCTTCCCACTAAGGTAAGAATAAGCCAAATTCAGCTAACATGTGTCCAAAGCACCACACTGTGCTCTCTGCTCAGCACCCACAAGACCAGAGCTATTTTTTAAATAAAAGCAAAGCTTGCTCGTGCACAAGGTGGTACGGCAGACACTTCAGCAATGATATACTTCCTAAAATACGGTTTTCTTTTAGGGGCAGAGACAGGTTACCTTGCCAATTGAAGAATAAATGTTCAAGGCTTATTTGAAGTTGTACTGGGAAAGACGAGGTAGGCAGGAGCTCACAACTCCTGTAGACCCTCTCCTAACCATGTACACATGCAAACTTTCTGCCTGCTGGGCTTTAGTAGGAGTCCCAGGAAAAGTACTCAGTGGTCTCATAGCCATTCACCTCACAGTATGTGGCTGAGAGACACTCCTCATACGATCTAAATGAATGCATGTCCACTTAAAACAACAGGTTTTTGTTTTGTTTTGTTTGTTGCTGTTTTTATTGAAAGGAAGCTGTCGGGGCACCTCCTTTAAGACACCTCTCTATACTTCAAAAATTCTTCATTTATGAACTCAAATGAGGCTATCTCAAGTGGGTTAGCACCATTTGGAGAAGTCAGAATTTGGCATTTTAATTAACGTGAAACAAATATCCACATAAAACCTGCACAGAAGACATAATAAAGAGAAAGCCACAGGGTCAGGAATTCATTTGACTTTCACTCTTTGAAATTCCATACTTAAGGGACTCACTCATTAACTCAGTCAGGACACATGCTTTGTCCACCTATGTGCACATTTGTATGAGGCAGACAAGGAAAATGTAGAATAAGAACACATGCGATCTTGATCTCAGGAAGCCTATGGAAACTTCCTATGGGCTATGGAAATTTCCATTCTTTCTCAGAATGCCCTGGGGCAGCAGAAGATTATTCTGAAGAAAAAATAATGGGACTTCTTTGGCTGCAAGAGGTCTTTGGTTGTCACAGGGCATCCACTGGCTCATAGGACCTCACATCAGCTCTATCAGAAGTCCAGGTTATCTGAGGATGGACCTAGGAGCAGACTTAGGAGCACTGGTAGAGGTGGCGTCTCCTATTCGCTACATGAACTACATGGTTCTGTGCTTGTTTTAAAGGAGCTAATGAGTACAGGGCACAGCCTCCAGGAGAAACTAAAGGCCTGTAGGCTCTACCTTTGGAAGACAGCCAGAGGGTTGTCCAGACTCCAGAACCTTTCTATACCAACAGGTCCAATTTTCTCAGCTCATGGATGACGAGTGCCTGCCACGTAGCTCAGCATCTAGGTGACCAAACTGCATTCTAAGCCCTGATGTTGTCTCTATGCTCACCTTGGTCCATGCAATTGACAAAACAGAAGAAGAGAGAATACTGAGCAAGGGAGTGGCCCTCCTGTGTCCTTCCAGCCCCAGAGTAGGATCTTGCCACAAGGAATTGCTGCCTATAATTTAAACAGGTAAAAGTGATCTTCTCTTGTAAGACTCACTTTGATACAAAATGTCAATGCTCGTGCCTGTGAAGATATAGGCTGGTACAAAGTCATAACCAATGGGTAGGTAGTGCTGGCTAAAGATTTGCAGGTGTACCGTTGAGAGGAAAAAGCCAGCTTTAGTGATTCTCTTGCCTGATGGAACTTTAAAAAGTCTATAACATCCACATTGCCAATCAACCTCCATTTCACTAATCCCAAGTTTGTTGAAAGTAAGCTTTACAGACACCATTTCCAGGGACCTAGGAACATGTTTAAAGGCCAAGCCTTGAACCCATTACAAATCTACTAAGGCAGCATTCTAGGTCCATCCAGCAACCTGTGTTTAGACAAGCCCTACCACTACTGGGACACAGTCAAGCTTTAGAGCTCTAGCATTTTTGGTGATCGACAAAACAGCAACCACAAGACCACCAAATGCTCTAGGTGTCACTCAGAGGCATTACCTGCATATAGCACCAATGAGCTTTCCACATCAGAACCGAGATGACTGGCTACAGAACACTCATATATCCCTTGCTCTTTCCTTGTAGGATTTCGTATCTGCATCTTCCCAGTTTCATCCAAAATGATCCTGTAAAGGAGTTACAGTGAGACTATACACAAGTAACATATATGATTGCTGTAGGGCCATTGCAGGTTAGGGAGAATGAAGACTACGAAACTATAGGCTTTGGTCTGGCATGCAGTCCTAATGATGATCATGTCCAGTTCTCCGCCTAGAGGAAGAAACTGTATCTGTAAGAGTGAGAGAGGCTTCCTTCTTGCCTTAGATTCAAGTGTGCTTTCAGCAGGATGGGATTTGGACATACATCCTGGCTTCCATCTTGATTTTATTATAGTTTATAGGAAAAGATTTTTAGGCAAGCTATACATCTCAGCAGCTGACAGGAAAAGGAGTGGCAGAGAGAAGGGAGAAGCCATGCCATCTGAGTGGTGTGGACACAAATGTCAGATACATTATGGACAACGTAGTCACATGGCAAGGAGGCAGATTTAGAGAAAGAGTAAAGAAGTATAAGCTATCAAAGAAAAGAAGAAGAAGGAGGAGGAGGAAGAGGAAGGGGAGGAGGAGGAGGAGGAGGAGAACATGCTAGGTTCTGAATAGATACAGGATAAGAAAAAAAGTTCCATGGTTGTGAGTTAGACCCAGAACCTCAGGACAACCATACTGTGATTTGCAGAAAGTGGCCTAGAGTACAAGAATTCTGGGAAAGAAAAATATAGTACCCCCTTAAGCAATAGTCTGCCTGTCTCTACAGCATGGCCTAAGGTGGGCCTGCTCTGCTAGGGGCAAGTCTTCTCCTTGAGTGATATGATGATGTGATTGACTTGCCCAACTTTAATGTTAGGTCTCCACCTAGGCCAGTGACTCCATTCTCTTGACCATGCATTTTTCCTTAATGGGCCTTTATCACTTTTTAACAATGCTAAACAAATTAAACCAGTCCCAGAAAGCCAAATATCCTGTTTTTTCCTCATTTGTTGTTTCTAGATTTTGTCTAGACACATAAACACACACACACACACACACACACACACACACACACACACACATAGCATTTCTTCTTAGGAGAAGAAATTTGAAGATGTTTCCAAGAAAACTACACTGGGCCCCACTACAGTCCTACCAGGGGGACCCTTGGTACTCACTTCACAGAGGGCTGCAGCAGCGCTCCATCCTTGGTCCATGTGTATATGGCCTCCCTGCTGGGAGTAATGAGGCTGCACAGTATATTGATGACCTCCGTGCTTTTTGTAATGTACACTGTATTCCCAATCCTTGCATTTATTGTTTTGTTAAATGAAACTGAAGGGGGTAGAGTTTGCCTCATGAGAAGAGGTCCTTTTGGCTTAAAAGTCAGCTTGCCTGAGTTTTTCATAGTGGGGCTTTTAGGAACTCTTCCTGTCTCCCCTCTGAGCTGAGCCTCAGGTGCAACTTCCTCACGGATGCCCCTCCACTGCACAGGCATTGGCTGAGCCTTGGCCAACTCAGCTACCAGCTGATATATCATCTGGGATGCGAGGTCATCGCTGGCCTCTCCCGTCTCCATAAGCTGGCTCATGTTTCTTATAAGCTCATCAAACTGGGCTGTGTCCATGCTATATGCTCCCTGTTTCATGGCCGCTTCAAACTGCTTGTTCTTAAACTCCCAGGAGTTATCATTTCCTTCAGAGGTCCTGCACGGCCCAAACAGGGCTCTTAAGAAAGGCTGCTTATTGATTTCACCACTGTGCAGAGAAAGGTCATTTTTGTTATTCCACATCTGGCGCATTTTATGCCATGTGGCTCCCAAACTATTGGCTTCATTATGGTCCAGCCCAGGGTGACCTCTCATGTGCTCTCGTAGGGACGGGTGTGCGATGAGGCGGTTGTCAGTCCCAATGAGTTTGAGAACGACCGTCTCCTGTGCAGAGCCTGCGATGCATCTGTATACACCAATGTCAGGAGCAGCAAGACTGTGGATTTTCAGGGAACCTGACTTGGTGATGCCAAGCTGTTTAGAGTTCTTCAGACAATGGCCATCCTTCTCCCACTGGATTAGAGACTTCTGGAAGCGTCGCACTGGGCATTTGATGATCACAGATGTATTGAGCAGCAAGTAGGCTCTACTGCCAACAGTCAGGTTGATCCTCTTCTCTTCCCTCGTCTGGATATAGACTCTCCGGACACCAAGGATCTGGGGGCCCCTCTCTCCATGTCTTGTCTTTGTTCCCAATTTCGCTTCTGCAGGGGGAAAAGGAAAGGAAAGAAATTGAAAGAAATCACTCACAAGTAAAGGTTATTGACTGAAAATGTCCGAGGCCAATTGAGCTAGGCCTACTAATGTCTCTCTGTATGCCTCTTTCTCTGTCTAATTCTTTAAAAACATGAGAATTAAAACTTGAAAAATATCTTGGGGTAACCTCACAGCTGTCTAGTACTTTAGCAAGAATGAATGCAAGTTTGAGCATGTTGCTTGTATGTAATATCTAAGAATCGCAGCTCTTGTCTGCAAAATGAAAATGATGTTAGGACTCTCATCAGAAGAGGGTGAGCGTTAAGTCCATTTACTTAGATCACATGCACCTTGCAGTAGTAGGCACACATGGGCCCCCATATTTGATGCCTTCAACCACCAGCCAGATGGCAAAGGAAGCCCAGAGGCCACGGGACAGACTAAGAGGAAATCAGAGCCTCATTTGCTTTCAGACATTGACTCTAGTTAATGGGTTGAGACCAAAGGGAATGCAAGCCCAATCTGTCCCCTATGGTGACAGCTTTCACACTTGTTTTACTGAAGGGAAGCACATGGGGTGCTGTGGAAAGAAGTATGATTACTCTTCGATAATATGTGCTGGTCCCTGGGCAGATCACAGTGTGTGGGATTGAGGGCTAGTAGGCACTGGCAAGCGGCGGAAGTGAGGCATTGCTAGATTCAGAAGATCATGACATTGATTTACTTAAAGATCTTACTCTATTATGAGCCCTGGAAGAGTCACTGTGGGAGAAAAAAACAAAACACGTTGAGACCCAAGCATATGGCCTCAGTTCCTTGGAAATAACTGCAAAGTGCTTATGGGAATGTTGGTTCATAAGAATAACTTCCAGAGTCCTATGGGTGGCCACTGGGGTTTGGAAATAGTATTTTTATAGTAACAAAGCTTGTTGGTGAGGAACAAGTATAGTGAACTGACATAGAAAGTTCATTCAGAGCCAGTTAAGAATTAAGGCCTATTGATCTCAAGATGGCCTTTGGTTTTGTTCAAGAACCCTTAGCTCATCTCTGTACGTCACATACACATGCTTATCTGCTTCATCACAAGGATGAGAGAGTGTCCGCAGAGGATGTCACCCTGGCCACAGCCAAACAAAGAACATAGGTTTTTGTTTATTTGTTTTTGATTGACAACATAAGATTTTGAACTTACTACCCCCTTAACAACGATGAAAAGCAAAAGCAAGCAAGCAAACAAACAGAAGTACAGACCATTCCTTGATGAATTCATAGTCCCTCATCACTACCAACAGTGATGGATTGAAGGACTCAGTGAGAACAGCAGGGGACCAATCAGTAAACAGATACTGGCTATTTATTCACCATAATGTTCCTGTTGATACCCCCAGACATTCTCATTTATGGGGTGCACTTAAGGCATCAGGGTTTTAGAAAGCTATTCAGCTCATGAAAAGCTCAACTAGCTTGAGGATGACCATCCTGGAGTACCACTGAATTAACCAACATGGGAGAAAAGGGCACTCTTGGCCCAGTTGCTTCTAGTCAGTGACAGTTGATGAGCTGCTACTAGGAAGGCAGGAAGGGGATACAAAAGAGCATCATATTGCCTGTGAGCATACTGCTCAAGTCACTGCCACAGTCACGTCCTTTCCTAAGATGGTGGAGGAAGCACTTCTCTCTGGTCCTAGCATCATGTACCATTGTACTTTATTTAAGTAATACTTGTGTGTACGCAGGTTTCTCAGAAACATGACCAGTGTATAGCTTTGAAACTTAGTCTTCTAGAACAATGCCGAGTTCCAACACTGGAATTCATGTAATGATCCAAACTGCGTAGAAGATTTCTTACAGGACAGTAGAGTCCTCTCAATTAAGAGTGAATATTGCCTAGTATGGCTACAGAACTGCTCATGGGAAAACATATAGCTGAATGTGTCAGGCTGAGGACAATACAGGGATGATGTGAGGCCCACCTACCTAGCATTTTGATTCCTGGGACTCAATGACCAAACATGGACATGGGCTTACCAATGGCCTTCAAGATGTCCCTTATTGCAATCTTGGAGCTGACAGCACCTGATTCCTAAGGCAGGCCATGAAGCCTGCATATGGTAGGCAGGGCTCAGCTTTGGGTAGAACACCTGACACATGACCAATGAAACATGAAACCTGCATGTTCCTCTGGTTGTGTGACCATTTATAGAAGGCAAGCACTATGGTCCCACTTTCCCCCTTTCCAGCCCTGCTTTGGCAGTTGCTCACACTGTGGGTATATAGCAGTTTAGGTAGCAGAGGGCCAGGGAGTAGAGCAAGATTATCCTGGAGGCAGACACTCATGAGTCTTGCAAAGCTGTCAGGTTCCATATATGGAAACTTATATTTGGAAACTCCATAGCCAGTTTCCCCTTTGGT
Organism: Mus pahari; assembly: GCF_900095145.1. Taxonomy (NCBI): domain Eukaryota; kingdom Metazoa; phylum Chordata; class Mammalia; order Rodentia; family Muridae; genus Mus; species Mus pahari. The sequence continues at coordinate 54,068,837 of NC_034590.1, read as the reverse complement.
TCTCCTGAGTCCCTTTGGAGAGGTCCCTAGAGTGTGGTGTCATTGGACCAGATCTTGGAGGAAAAAGGTTGATCTGATTTGGGCTTTCTGTCTGTCTCACATATGAAACTATTCCAACACTGTTACACTGGCCAAGCCTGATGAGACCAGGGCATCATCACCCACTCTATAGAGAGGTCAGGCACAGACAACATATTTTTGGAGGGGCTTCTGGGCTGTGTGATGATGGTGCATCATGATACCTCTTCTAATACTGCATGGCATGAGAGGTACAACATCCATGGCATTTCTAAAAAGTAAAGCCCTTTCTTCTACATGTCTTCCTTCTGGGTCTTTGAGCCTGACATAAAGGCAAATCCAGGTGCAGGATGATATTTACAGCATATTCCCCAGTACCTCATACACCTGTCCTGTCTCTCTGTTGTCTCCCTTCCATGACTATAAGACCTGGAAGCATACAAGATTTCTAACCCCATGTCATCTTAGCTGCAATCTACATTTTGTTCCACCAGCATTTGATGGGCTTGGCCATGACCCAGCCCTTAAAGACATCCTATTACCCTGCCTGAACCCTCTCAGACTCTGGCTCTACATTTGGCCATTTGGCTGGTACCAGGTCCCTCTTCTTTCAGTTGACATGGGATCCAGTAAGACAAGTTTATTTGAAGCTATGTCAAGAATGTCGGAAGTTAGTTTCTGGACTCTCATCAGGATTTTTGAAGGTTACAGATCAGATGCCATGAAGGTGCTTTGAATAGGATTTGCTGAATGTGCTAAGATGCCCCTGAGACTCCATAACTTTGGTGTGGCCCACATCAGCTTGGAAGAACAGCTCCAACTTGCTTCTGTTTTATTTTTCAATCAACTTCAGCCTGGCTTCTGCTCCTATCACCACACCGAGGCTCTCAGGAACAGGCCACCAGCAACCCCCTAGCGATAAGCTCATTACTTTCTCTTTTGGATTCTTACCAAGATCCTTCCTTCCCTAAGAAGCTATTCTCAGTCATGTTTGTGTCTTACATTGGGCCCGAGTCACTCCTTGTACCTCACTATGTGACTCTGACAAGATATCTGATTTTACTCTTTCTTGAAGAAATAATGGTTGTACCTGCCTCACAAGATTGTCCTGAAAATCATGAATGACTGTCTATAACAAGTTTACAGACAGGGCTAGGCACAAACCACAAACTCGAAAATGCTAGTTAAGGGTTTGGATTGTCCTAAACTGAAAAGAACACCAGTTGATAGACACAACAGAATGAAGAATTTGAGCTTTTAAAGAGCTATGCCTGAGCTGGTGCCTGGCAGGGAATGTTTACGGGTGAACAGCTCCAGTGCAGCTGGACTCTATGGGGTGCTTTTAGGGGAGCAACTCCAGTGCAGCTGGACTCTATGGGGTGTTTAGAGGTGAGCAGCTCCAGTGCAGCTTGACTCTATGGGGTGCTACTGGCCTTTAGGTGGAACATGGGACATCCTTACTACCTGCCTCCAACTCTACTAAACCCCTAAATGATCAAAATAAAGAGCAAGAAAAAGCATCTTCAAGAACATCCATTTTATCTAATCCCAGGACACTGTTCAGGTCCTAAACATGGTTTCTATTCTAAAATGATGTCTCATGAGGAGCCATGGCACAGCTGGGCTTGGCCTCCCTCATCCATAGACTTCAATTATGGAGAGGCTAAGTGAATGGAAGACCATATCTTTTGTTTTGAGGAAGGATTGGGGCAGATTTGAGGTGAGATCAAAGGGGAAAGTCAAAAGGACATAGTGCCAACACAGCCTTACTGTTACCAGTGGATAAAAGATGAGATCACTCGCAACAAAATGGCAGCATGGTCATGGGTCCCAGTTGCTCTGGAAATTTTAGTGTGACTTCTTAGTAAGTGTGGGTGTCCCACACTATTGTCCAGCTTATTTTAGACAGCATAAACATCCCTGTTTCACTGGCAGGGTCACATTATTTATTCTTACAAATATCAGTAACTCAAGTCAGAGAACAAAAAGCAGACCAGAAAATCACTTGAAAGTAATTCGCTAAAGTTAAAGATAACCAGGGACTCTCACACCAAATCTGCCCTGATTCTTCCTTAAACTGAAAAAAAAAATGGTCTTGCATATGCTTAGCCTCTCTATAATTGAGGTCTATGGACAAGGGAAGCCAAGCCCATCTGGCAACAGGGTTGATTAAGTGGATCACCAGAAAAGCCAACTAAGTAGACTGGTTTCTAGCTCAAGATCAGAGGTTGGGAAATAATAGGGATATATGGAAGTTCCAGAGGTCACAGTGAGACATTAACCAAATAAGGCACAAGAACAGGAAGCTTGGGAGTCATCCCACCATAGTGATGACATGGAAGAATTGTTGAGTTAGGAAGTGTAGCTATTAGGTATCAGCAAGGTCATCAATAAGGAACTCGATTGCCCCATGTATTGTCAAATGTTGGTAAGGAAGATAGGACCTGGTGGTGTGTCCTCCAGTAAAGTAGAAAGTATCTTGAAGACCTACCTATTGAGCTTTATAATGTCTAAGGAGAAAGGTTAAAATGGCATACATAGGAAGGGAGAACACAGAAGCAACGAAGACAAGAGGTTGGGAAAGTACCCTGGCATCACCTGATGCAGTGCTGGAGAGAAAGAATGATCTATAAATGTTAGAGAGAGCTGATCACAGCATGGCCAAGCAAGTGTCATTTTTCAGAGGCGATGGCAAGAGACCAGAGAGTGGCTCAGGGTGGCTGGCTCTTGTTAGGAGCATCCTGTCTCCTGTCGCTTCTATAGTCTACACAGTCAACAGACTATGGATTATAGTGGGGTAAAGAAAAATGCTTTCTTTTTCTTGTTTTGTTTTCCTCCCGAATGCTTGTGGAATTCTTCTCTCCCCTAAATGCCATGATTTATAATCCAGTCCTGTCTATCGCGTGTCCTAATGACCATGATGTATTCTCCACATGGTATTTTGTCTCTTTTTAAGGAGCCTGCTGGCTATGACATTAATTTCCCTTTCCTCTAAGGCACTTTACAGCCTAGTCACCCTGATAAAAATCAGGTAGGTAAGAGACTAAAACAAACACCGCGCTGTGCCATTTGCCGCAGACATTCCTGATTTCCAAGAGGCTTTAAAGCTCGGAGTCTCAGGGTTTTAGGATGTCAAGATTCTGAAAATATGTTCTCAAACTATTCCCAGAAAAAAAAAATGTTAGTGTTCATGAATCAGCAGAAAGCAGCAGCTAAGAGCGTAGGCTCAAGAGTCAGACAGACTTGTGGTCAAATAGGCCAAAGGGGCCAATTGGCAGTCATGGAGTCTAGGGCAAAACGCAGGTCTTGCTTTAGCCTTGCATGCTTTGTCTTTAAATGAGGGCAATGTCTGATTCTCAGCGTTGCCAGGGAGACTCAATGAGATGAAAATGAAAGGTGCTTTCTGTCAAAGGTTGTCAACAAGTCTCATTACTTTTCAATTGAACTTAATGCTTAGATTTCTTTGTTTTGTACATTTCTCCAGGAAAGACATCAATGAACTAAGGACACACACACAAGCAACAGCAAAATAACAATAGTTCATTTCTGATTTTTTTTTTTCATTACAGGCTACCTGATGCAACGTATACTATTTTATAGGGGAATGAAGACAATAATAATAAAAAACAGAAGGAATGGGCCCCAGAAGCTGTCACCTCCAGGTCCCCACTCCCTTTTTACGAAGCTGTGACAGTCCTAATTTCCGTGGTTGTATCTCTCCTACACAACACATACATACATGGGAATGCGTAGATATGCATCCTCTCACATATGTTTCTCACATATGTTTCATGCAGATTAGCTTTGAATAGAATGAAAGTATGCTGTTGACATCATAGCAAGCTTAGGATTTATAGTTAATTGGCAATATACCCAAACTGCCATTTATTAAAAGCACTTTTTATGCTGACATTGTATTATATAGAAAAAACAAACAAAAAGGACCTTTTATCAAATACTCTTAATATCGTGAATGCAGATACATTCCTGGCAAAGAAAGCCAAGAAGCAATTCAGCTTAATCCCTGTAAGGCGCACTCATGAGCAGACATTCCTTACAATGGACTGCCCTGAAAACTAGCTCTCCCCCATTTTACCTTTCACCGCTAAAAACAAGTTGGAGTTTTCCCTGGACTGCTTTACCCACGCAGTTGAGATAGGCTGAGGACGAAAACGGAAGAGAAGACACCGAAGCATGGATGACGTGGCACACTTACTGCTGCACATGGGCATCTGGCATGGTCTCATGAGGGGGAGCCCCGGCAGATCCCTGCACAGCGTCTCAGCTACAGGGACTCTTCGGCCTTTGGCAGTCAGCTTTTGACACACCTGCTTTCTTCTCTGGAATCCAACCCCACAGGTGACAGAGCACTGCAATTAGAGCAGAGAGTGAGACAGAGCTCGCACATACCAGCCTGCAGGGGGCAACACAGTCCTGCCTACAGGGGGGAGGGGCACAGACCAGCCTGCAGGGGGCGGGGNCTCTCTCTCTCTCTCTCTCTCTCTCTCTCTCTCTCTCTCTCTCATTAATTTCCCCCTTTCCTTATTTTCTTTCTTTCTTCAGTCCCTTCTTTCTGAGATTAGCAAGTAACTGACAGAAATCTATTGTAGAATTTATGATTTCATTTCTGACGTTAGAAGTGATGCTTACTTTATTTTTTGTGTATAGTGTGTGTGTGTGTGTGTGCTTGAGTGCATGCATGTGTACGCATACAGGTGTGTATGCACCACCACATCTGGTAGTTTCTGGAGATCAACCTAGGTCTTCATGCTTGCATGGTAATCCTTTATCGACCGAGCCCTCCTCAGCCATGGGCTGAGGAAAATACACTTTTCACTGTATGATGAGGTAAAACAATAATAAATGGAGAGTGTAAAACAGATATGTAAAATCAATATCGCTGCAATGCTGTTCATAGTAGCTACAAAAATTAAGTAGTTAAAAACACATTTAACCAAAAGGTAAAAGATTGGCATGATGAAAATTATAAAACATTGATGGAAATCATTGAGATAGATATGCAAAAACCAGAAAGAGAACCATGGTCACAGATCAGAAGAATGAATGTTGTAGAATATGCATGTCACCCCAAGCAATCTGCATACCTGAAGTCATTCCTTCAGAATACTAATCTAATGCCACCCCCTTCAAAATGCCTTCACAGGACTATGAAAAATCCTAAAGTTTGTAATAAACAAACAAACAGACAAAATAATAATAGTCAAATCAATCTTGAGAAAATGGAAGGGAAGAGGCTCTGCAGTCCCAGCCTGGCTTTAATATAAACCACAAAGCTCTGTTAGTCAAACCAGGGCAGAATTAATGTAAAAATAAACATCTAGAGTAAGGGCACAGAATAGAACTAAACCCGTGTGCATCTGCAATCAACTGATTTTCAGCAAAGATGCTAAGGACATGCACTAGCGAAACAATGGTTTCTTCAATAAGCGCTGCTGGGGAATGGGCCATCCACATACAGAGGAATGCACGATAGATCCCTACTTTTCAAAACAGAGGAAAGAGAAAAACCTAAGACCTGAAAGCAACCAGAGAAGACAGAGGAACACTCATGTCTGTGCATTGGAACAGACAAGAACTTTTGGATGTGGCCTTAAAGGTACAGGAAGCAACTTTACAGTCAAATGGGACTTCATCGAGCTAAGAAGCTTCGGCACTACAAAGAAAAGGAAACGATTTTCAGAACAAAGAGATGACCCACAAAAGGAGAGAAAAGGTTTATAGCCTATGCCATGGAGAAGAGGGTGCCACTCAGTACATATGTGTGATGCATAAATCTCAGTGAGCAAATCCAAGCAGTACCATTAATAAATGGGCAATTCACCTAAATAGACACTTTTTAAGAGAAGACATTCATATGACCAAGGGGCACGTGAATGATTTTCACTATGCCATAATGAGATATTACCTTACTCCTGTAGGACTAATTTCATCAAAAAGACAAAAGGTAACAAGTTCTGGTGAGGGTGTGGAGCAAAGGGGCCCTGCCATTCCATTGGTCCACAGGAATGTCAATTAATGTACCCATTATGAGAAACAGTATGGAATTTTCTCAAAAAAATTAAAATAGAAGTAGTACATGTTCAGGCAATCCCACCAGTGGATATTTATCTGGAGGAAATGAAATCAGTATGCTGAGAAGGAATCTGCCTTCCCAGGAGTGTGCAGTTCACCATAGCTGAAAGATGAAGAGCACCAGCAATAAATGGATAAAGAGACCATGGCGCATTTATATCATGGAATACGTATTCCGACACAGGAACAGGACCCTGTCACCTGTGATGACATGGATGGAAACTGGGGGTCATTATGTTAAGAAAAATGAATCGGCACAGAATGACAAATGCCAATATAAGAATTCTGTAACCTGGGGAGTCAGGGCAGGGGCAGAAGGATGGGGACAGGTTGATAACTAGATGCGAGGTTACAGGTAGGTAGGAGCAGGACGTTCTGGTGTGCTATCATCCCGTAGGATGACTGCACATAGCGATAATGGACTGTACATTTAATAAAATTAGGAGGAGTTTTTTTGGTTTTGTCTTAAAGAAATGATATACATTTGAGGAGACAGACATGTTTACCCTGTCTTAAACAGTAGTCCTCCCTCAGCCCGATACACACTTCACATTTTCTATATCGGTGAGCAAAAAAGATGGGGGGAAATGTATTGTTGGGTGCTTTTGAAAGTCTTCTAAGATCCATATGTCCAGACATGGTCCCTAGAGTGGTGCTAATGGGAAGAGCTGTACCTTAAAGGGATGGGATCTGAAGGGATCCGTAGGTCCCTGGGAGTACACTCTTAAAAGAGATCTGCAGACCTTTCTCATCTATACCTCCAGCTCCTAGATTGAGATCTGACCACTCACTCATACTTGCTTTGTCCACCACACTCCCCAAAGGTGAATGATGCAAGCCCTAGTGCCTTTTAAGTTACCTAAAGTGCGAGCTACATAAACCTTTTCTCTTCATGAGTTAATTGGTATATTGCTGTGTTAAAGCAAAGCGGACCAATACAGAAAGAAGCCATTCAAAAATGACCCAAACTTCTATTCCCCAAATAACATTAATACCCAGTGATCACCTCAGGCACACGCAGTTCTAATCTAAGGCATTCATGCAGCCTTATTAAGTGCATAAGGGGAAAACTGAGAAAAAGAAGCTGTTGTAGGTTTGGTATTGTTTTTTAAAACCACAATTAATTTCAAAAGGAATACTCTGAAGTCACTATAGAAGATTAAAGAAACATGAAACTTGGACAGTTATTTTAATGGCATTGTTCTGACTTGAGAGAATAACAAGGGCCTTCCACTAAGCAAGGCAAGAGAAGCCCACTTTGGTTACATATCACTCCCTTCCAAATTCCCAGTTCGTCCATTATGTTAACCAGGTGATGTCAAGGCCTCGGGTGTTTACATTCTGCTCTGCTCTATCAATTGCTGGTTTATTAGTTTTAATTTTATACTTAACTGTTTCACCACTTATTTTCCTTGAAAAAACCAACAACAATGTAATTGACTTCCTAGGGTCTGTGATTTGAGTTGACTTTACAACATTTTGGTCCTCTGGGTTCATCAAGAAGGCATAGGGTTGGTCAGGAAGCCATATCAGACAGTTCTCTGACCTACACTTGTTGCCTGTTCACACGAAGAGCAACCATTATGGAGTGAGTACTCTGTCAAGCCTTCCACACTCAGATCCTGCTCCTTTGTGTCCTTGTGTTGACTCCTCATGGCAAGCAGGGGCTTTCCTTATTGTTCCATTTACCTCTTAGACCTTTGGGCTCCTAACTAAAGATAACACCCAGGTAGGCTGTCTTTCAGTGTGTATTTTCTTAGCGTATAATAGTTCATGATTTGCTCATGAGCTTTTATTAAAGGAAGTCAATTTGATCTCAATACTGAGAGTTCCTTTAACAAACACTGGTGAGGCAGTGTGCTTGCCTGCCCCCACAGCCTACAGTGCTTCTAAAAACAGTGTCCATCCGGCTTGGTGGCTCCCCTTTCAATCATTTCACTGCATCTATTCTGTGTACCATCTCTCTGATCACAACTTCTTATTTTGTTGTTATTGCTTATGAATCAATCTTTGCTTGTGTTATTGCAAATTTTTATTATGTATGCTTACTATCAACACACACACACACACACACACACACACACACACACACACACACACACACACACATAATTTAAGGCCGAGTACTCCAAAGTGTCTCTCTGTGCTCATTGTGAATCTCTGTGTTAGTTTCCATCTACTGCAAGAAAAAGCTTTTCTAATAAGGGTTGAGGTAGGCGCTGATCTGTGGATATAACAATATGTCATCTTATGTTTCTTTAGCAAAACAACAGTAGTAGGTTTTTCACTAAGGCCCATGACTGACTATTCTCAGTTTCTTGGATGCTTTAGTAGTAACAAGTATAAGCTCCATCTCCTAGACTGGGGTTTAAATCCAGCAGAAAGTGGTTGGTTCCTCTCATGAGGTTTGTCCGACTATTTGTACCACTATATCTTTATGGCAGGTCTCTGGTGTAAGTCACAGGGTTTGTAGCTGGATGATATCAATGATCATTGTTCTTCTTTAGTAGCATGCAATGTACCTTCGAGCATCATGAATGCTAGCCAGTAGGGGTGAAGCTTCTAACTGGGTACCAGCTCAATTTCTCCATGTTCAATGACATAACTAAGTTTATCTTCAGCTGTAGGACTTATCATGAGGTAATAGAGAGTAACCAATAGCTTTGGCAATAGCCTGTGATGCTTAGGGATAGGTCTTTGAGATCCCTTTGGCACTGGAGTTTTTATGTGGTGATGTAGGATCTCTAGTCTGAGCTCTGTCTTACCCAGAATATGCTGATTCCACTTAAATTTCTTTCATGTATGTATTAGATAGCATACACAAAACAAACTCCATGGGCTTTGTGAACTTTCTATTTTGTGTTGCTGTTGTTGTTTTGATTTTTGTTTTTGTTTTTGTTTTGGAGAGGGGAAGAGAACATGATGTTAGGGAGGAGGTAGGATCTGGGAAGGGAAGGGGAGGGAGATATACAATCAATACAGTGTATAAAATATTTTAAGTAAAAAGTAAGTTAACAAGCATTTTCAAAATAGGTTTTATTTTTGTTCTTGGTTCTTCCTTGTCTGTTCCTGTTGTCTTTCCATCTCTTTCTAGTCTCTTCTAATCACCATAAGGTCTCAGACCTCACTTTTAAGCCATTTTCCCCTAAAGATGGTGACTTCTTTGGGAATACAAAACCTGCTTGTTCTTCTCTCTGGGGAGTGTCTTGTCCAGTGGCTTGTGTGACTCTGCTTGGGATGGCTCCCTGCACCCTGAGTCCTTCTACTTCCAATCTTTGTGGTTGCATTAACGCACACATTCATGCTGCTGCTCCGAAAGCATCTATCTACAGATGGACAGACATCATAGAGGAAGAGCTAATACGCTTCCCATGACTTGTCATCAAGACCCTATCATCAAATCATTTATTTCCTTTATCTGCAACTCTGCTCAGGTTGACAGCATTTGATTGGTTGCTGGGACTAGGAGAGGAGGCTTTCAATAACGTAATGCGGTAATAAGTCAGCTATTGCCGCCTCCATTTCTCCCTTCACACCACTTCATCCTTGGCATCTTTCCTCCACAAGGAGGTATATAAATGTGGTCTCTACTCCAGCTCTTGCTTCTCCACAGTTCTTCAGGGGGAGTCCCAACTCCTGTGGTTAACACATGGTCCTTAAGCCACTATCTCTGTAATTAAAGAACTTTGAACAGGCCTTCGAGGACTGCCACACTTAGTCCTGTGGAAATCTGTATCCCTCTTGGAATCCCAAGGAAATATTTGTCATCACTCAGCTTTCCTTCTCACTTTGACTCACGTTTTTATGGTGTCTGGCAGGTGTATTTTAGAATATATAGTTTAGAATTGCAGCCATTTCAGTGTTCATTGACGATAGAGATCCTATCTTATTATTCTCCTTCTGATTTGTTGTTTTTGAATTTCTAAGAGGAGTGATTTTTAAAAAATGCCATTACTGTCATGTTTAAAAGAAAATAAACACCTAAAATTTCCATATAATAAATGTAAACATCAACTTTTTCTTAATTACCACTGAACCAATTTTGTCCACATAACATGGTGGTAAAACAACTGTCAAACTTTCTTTTCACTAGACATCTCTAATGATGGGGTATGTTTGGTGCACCTCCCAACCCCCTTTTGTATGGCAGGATCATTTGTAATTCCCTTTATTGGATAGAAGACTTACAGAATGCTCAAAACTGTAGGAGAGATGACATATTTTGGGCCCTGAATTTCACTGATAAGACCTCAACCTTGTGATGAAATATCGATGTTTGGCAGATTCCCCAGGAAGACCTTTCAATAATAACATGTCCTAAATTCTGAAATCTCTGAAAATGTTAGTCTAAGGTCTTTGAATTTGAAGTTCAGTTGGGCAGGGTATAAAATTGTTCACCCACATTAATCTTCATTATGCTACTCTCTTGTTTTCCAGTACAGAGTAGTAATGTTGAGATAGCTGATGCTAGTACAGTTTTCTTTCTCTAATAAGCAACTTGATCCTCTTGTCCAGGTGCAAAAAACCACATATCATTTTAAATCTTTAAAATGGAGTAATTTTAGTAAGATCTGTCTTAATAATTATTTCCAGCTTTTGTCATTACACCCAGGTTTCCCAGGTATAGGGAGTACTCTTTCAGTGTGACAATTTAAGACTTTTATTCTGTTCTATCCTATTAGGTGATTTTCTTAGGTGGTGATTTATATTCATTAGATTATTTTCACTTTACTTTTCAAATTTATCATTTTTATTTGTTTGATTCTTTGCACATATTATTAATTATATTATCTATGTCTAGTTATTTCTGAGTTCCTTCTAGTTAAGTAAAATTTTTGAAAGAAACTCACCCTTAGTTTTCTAATTCTTTCCTGAAGCCTGCTTGCTGTATTTTTATACTGCTCTATTTCTATTTATCTACTTCACTAGATTTTGTATTTTAATTTATTTCTGTATTTTCTTAGTTTCTTTCATCTCACTTTGTAGCACTAAGTTATATTTTCATATGATTCAAGGACAAAAACTGTATTATGCTGGTGTGCTAATCCTATTGCCTTTTATTGATCCTTGCAGTTTGCTGATGCTCCTATATATATCACTAGTTAGCCCTCTGTGCTTTTAGAGACTAGACGTGTAAGGCAGTAGAGTATTTCAGAATGTTTATTATCATCATGGTGTTAACATCTTCTGGCCTCTGGTGTTAAAATGTAGTCCACAATTTAGCCACAGTTTTGATATTGTTTTCTCTAGATGGTCCCGAGGAAACGAACGTTCACTTTTCCTTCACCCCATGTCATTCTCCTTCCAGATGTAAGTTTCTAGCACCTCCTTTGAAGGTCCAGCTGGTCATTCTTCCCTCACACACGTGTGTTGGGTTCACTTTTGCTCACTTTACTCACGGTTCTAATCAGAGTAGGATCAATTCTCTGGCTGAGCATGTGTTGTTGGTTTCCATGCTCAGTTGCTCTTGGCCCTACACCTCTTCCTTCTCACCACCTGGTGGCTGGGTTTGTAGTTTCTGCTATTTAGTTTTGTTTGGCCTTTGCTCCTTATGTTGTTTATGTGAAAATTACCTCTGTCCTTTTCCTTTTGCAATCCTAATGGCTTTATTTTTATTTCATGTTCTTTTTTTAAAATGAGGGATTAGAGAACATTAAAGATCAGTGCTGCCACCATAAACTTGCTTCTTTAGAAACCCATTAATTACTTTAAAGGAACTGTTAAAAATATACATTTAGACACCTTGGTACTCACCATCTATGACTGAAACTACCACTTACAGGTTGTTGATTCCTATATTCACAACATTGGCACAAATCCCTCCTAGGCTCCAATTATTTTTGAGACCTTTAAGGACCCTCAAGCTGTATGTGTTTCAATAAAGCCTATTTTGTCTCACTTTTATGTCACCTCCTGAGTCTTTCTTTTCTTTCTCTAGCTAACTTTAAGATTAGTACCACACTATTCATTAGCTTGCCTAGGAAAGAAATATAGAACTTGTTTTTTTTATTTTTTGCTCATTCACTGTCAAATTAATGATCAAATATGTCAGTTATGCTTTCCAAGACTATTTCAAAACTGTACTTAAAATATTTTCATTAATTTGTTGAGAATTTCATTCAATGTATTTTAATCACATGCACACCCAAATCTTCCCATTAATTCCTCCCAGCCTAAAACTGTCACTTCATATTTCATCTGACATTACTGTGGTGTTGCATAGACATTTCCAGTTATACTAGTTTTATGTGTATTCGGCTGTACACAGAATTATCTATTCACACAGAAGTGAATCATTTCTTATTAATGAGAAAAACACTGGCTACTCTTCTCTATGCCAACAGATTTCCCAGTCTTCCAGATCTAACCTCTAGCTTCTACAGTTTCTCTGTCTCCCGTGTCTTCTTGCTCTAACACATGATCCAGGTTGCCTTGTTATATTTTAGCTTCTGAGTGTTAAAATACTTCTGCTAAACTTTTAAGGACCACGGTAATACATATAAATAATCTAAATCCTTTCCTATTGGTTGCAGCCTCAACCTTCTCTCTCACGTCCCATCACTTTCTTAATTCATTCAGTTCTCTCTCTCTCTCTCTCTCTCTCTCTCTCTCTCTCTCTCTCTCTCTTTGTTTTTTGTTTTTGTTTTTTTCAAGACAGGGTTTTTCTGTGTAGCCCCAGCTGTCCTGGAATTCACTCTGTAGACCAGGCTGGCCCCGAACTCAGAAATCTGCCTGCCTCTACCTCCCAAGTGCTGGGATTAAAGGCATGCGCCACCACTGCCCAGCAGTTCTCAAACCCCATGAGACTCATGATCTCGAAAGTGTCACACATTACCTAGAATAAACTTTGGTCTCATTTCCACAGAGTTGCCCTGATTTCCTCAAACTAAATATTAAAGCCACATCTTCTACAGACTTTTCTAGGACTGAAGTGGGAAGAGAGGTTTCTCCATTGCCCAGAGTTATATACAGATGATAACTGTATTGAGCCCCCTACATGGCTATGAGCAGTATTTCATCTATGTGCCGTCTCAAAGTGAGTTCACTTAAGACTGTGTTCTTGGTTGTCTCTCATTTCTTGGTGCTTTGAGCAATCAATACAACAGCATTCAGTAAATGTCTGTTGTTTGAGGGACCAATCACGTAAGGCTATGGAAATGCAATTATTCAATTTAGAATGAGCAATTATAAGCTAATACTTATCATAGTATAAATAGTCAACAGATGTGGGTCAAGGCCAACATATCTGTAGAACAACGTAGATAGAATGATCTGAATCCAGGTATCATGTATTTCCGTGGCTCTACCAAGTACTAATTATGAAAGTAAAGATTAAAAATGTAAAGGAGAAGCTCAGCCAAAGGTTCTTAGTCTTTGCAATTAAGAATCAAGAAGTCTGGGGCAGGGTGAGATAAAGCTCAGTGGTTAAGAGTGCATAGTGCTCTTGTTGTCGCCACACGTTCATTCCTAGCTCCCATGTTAGGTAGTTCACGTATGCCTTTAACTCTAATCCAGGGGTATATGTTATCTCTGGCTTCATACATACCTGCACGCATACACGTGCATGTGTGTGCGCGCACACACACACCACATACACTTAAATTGGTTTTTAATCTTTGAAAAAATTTTGAAATAGTAAAAGAATTCAGAAATTGAAACTTCTTGAGGTCAAGTCTATTTTAAGTATGAGCTGAAGGTTGTTACCCTAAGATTGAGTACATATACACATGACTGTGAAAGAAGTATCAGCACACACAGAGACACACATACACACAGTGGGGGCGAGTGACTGAGATTGAGCGAGTGAACACCTTTCATGTACTTCCCAGGTTCCCATGAGTGAGCATGCCTTGGCTCTGAGCCAGTTTCTCACAAGTGCTGGTCTGAGCTCTTCGGGAAATATTTAGCAGCTGAAACAAGGAAGGAGCAGAGCAAGAGATGCTGTGTGCGGTCCTTACCTTCGACCAGTCTCCGGCAGTCAGCTGTGGGGGGCAGTCTGTCCTGGCACAGGACTTATGAGAAGATGCCTTGGGGCCTTGGCACAGCTCATCCGACAAATTCAAAAAGCTGCCATCAGTTAACAGCTGTCGACAGGTGACTCTCCGCTTCTGAGTTCCCCCACCACATGTCCTGGAACACTTAGAGACAGAAGCAGGAGACTTACTTTCTGTTAATGCAAAGCGGGGCCGCCACTCTCGTCACAGGTAGAATGGGCTGTGGTTTGCCACGCTGCTGTACCTGCTGCCACTCTTCGATGTGCCAGCTGGGAGGGCAATCAAACTGATTGCACGCTCGTAAGGCATGAGGCTTTTCCTCTCTGCATTCCTCCGGAGGGGCTGGGGATTCCTCAGGATGTAGACAGTAAACATCTCGTGTCTGGATTCCAACGCCACAGGTAGCTGAACAGGCACCCCAAGAGCCCATGTGCCATCTGTATCAAAAGCCAAGTGGGGAAAAAAGGCAAAAAGCAACTGAGGAGAGGTGAACCTCCCCCAAAAGGCAAAACACAACAAACACAATGATCTCAAGCTTCTCACGGGACCCTCGACCAGTGGTTCTCAACCTGCGGGTCACGAGCCCCGGGAATCACATATCAGATATTTACATTATGATTCACAATAATACCAAAATTACAGTTGTGAAGTAGCAATGAAATGATTTTTGGTGTTGGTGGGGGTCACTACACCATGAGGAACTTTTATTAAAGGATTGCAGCATTGGGAAGGCTGAGAACCACTGCTCTCGAGCTTATTACTGTGTGTAGGTTCCAAACTGTGGTATCTCCATGAATATCTGTGATTAACACAGAGAAACATGACATTTACAGGGAAGGCATACCAGGGAAATGGTTAAGGGTCTCACTTGTTTGGTGCGACCCTGAGTGACAGGGAGTAAATTGCTTTCCCCACCCTGCCCAGACACCATCCATCCAAACTAAAATCTTGACTTGGTTTTGAGTCCCACGGCAAAGATGATTTACAGAGGCACCAGAGGAGATTTTTAAAATGCTTACAAACACATTTCAGGAGGTCTTCAGGGCACCTGGATTCGTTATTTGTAATATCCTTGAGAAAATTCCTTTATGTTAGGGTTGGATTTACAGCACATATATAATGTGATTCCTTTCTAATAAGAAAAATCAAGTTTCCTAGGGAAACAGCTGGAAACATGAAAACCACAGCAGCAGCATGTGACTCATATTTCCACGTCACTTCAGTGAAGATTCCTGCAGCTTGCACCCCCACCCGAAGCTTACACGCCCCATTTCCTGAAGTGCTGGAAAATACCGTTTTTAAAAGTCTTTGCCCCATCTTATTAGAGAGATGTTGGACAGTATGGTTATTTTACTTGTGGTTTTTTTTCTTTTTGGAACATGAATTCTTAACTAGTTACCACAGAGATACTCAAGAATGAGAAATTTTAAAATGCTCCAAACATACCATAAAACCATGCTCCTCTGGGGTGTTTTGCAATGCAAGAAAGAAAAATAATGAATTTCACAAAGTGAAATAAGATCATGAAGTTTTAATCATTGAGGGACAAGCCTGCTCACCACTGAATGCAGCATCATCTGAAGTGGACATACAATAACCACACATAGTGCATGTGTGAATCATGGCAGTGAACCTGAAACCTCTCATGGTCAGAGAAGCACACAAACATTGAGCTCTGAATAACAGTATGTCTGTTTTGTTTTTATTTTTCTGACTTTTATTATATTCATTCATCATATAGGTGTTTATAATGAGAGGAAAATGAGTTCATTCAAAAAATAGTTAAAAGGTAATTTTATTTTTTTTTTCACTTCTAATTTTCTATAGTAAACATTTTCCTTTTGGGGGGTTGGAATGAAAAATAAAACAATAGTATCTGTGACATGATACAGAGGATAAAAAGTTTTATTATGAAAAGAAGTTTGTTAGTGAAGGGACTAATAATCGAAGCATAGAAGTAGAATAAGAAGCAGGCTGGAATATCCGTGTGTTAAAGGTTTGGTCCCCTGCTTGGCACTTTGAACAGGTCACGAACCCTTTAAAGACTGGGACAGGCCTTTGGAAGGGTGGTGGGACTTCAGCCCTCGTCCTCTCCTTCTGTTGCCAACATTCTCACTCCCATCTGAGACTTAAAGAGCATAGTCTTTAGGGTTCATTCTGACTCACAGTTTCAGTGGTTTGAGCTCTGGGTTTTGGCGCCATTGTTTCTGGGCTGGTGAACTCTATGGCGGCCTGAGCATGGAGACAGTAAGTAGGAGCTGCTCGATCATGGTGGACAGAAAGTGATGACTTCAGCATAACTATCTTTCAAAAGTATGCAACTAGAAAAATCAATTATAGCCCCAGTAGACAGGAGATGGAATTGCTTTTATCCAGAAAGGGAGCAACAGAATTTGTGTGTGTGTGTGTGTGTGTGTGTGTGTGTGTGTGTACACTCATGCATATTTTAATGCCAGAAATTAGTAACAGATTGGTGCAAAGCCACATCACTTTTGCGGGCTGCTTCTCTACTTCCCTCTCCTGAGTTGCTGACTCTTGACAGAAGAGAAGGCTGTCTTCTGACCATTCTGTAACCCTGCATTTTTTTCTACAAACTTCTGGCTCTCCCCTGGAAAAAGCAAACCCTGTGAAATAGCAATCATGCAGCAGTTACAGGACAGGGCAGGGGAAGCAACTTCACAAGAGCAAGTCACCTTCCCACCCCCGCACCCCTGGACACCTCTGGCTAATACATCAAGTGCGTTTGCCTTTGGGTAAATAAAGGGCCACTGACTGTCCACACCAATCTCAGTGGTAAGTTTCACCCTGGGGTGATATTTTACTGCTATTGCCCTTGGAGTCTGTAAATATTTATATGGAAAATATTATGCAACCCCCTGTTCCTGTTATTCCTACACCACTGGTTTCTAGAACCTAAAACATTTTTGTAAACTTACCTTTATTTTGGCATAGAACCTTTGCCTCCCCTGGGTTTTCTCCAACATAACTCTCAATCTTTGAAAAGGTTATTAAAGTCACATCTCTGAAATGAGGGACAATATTTCCCTTTTTATAAAAACAGACTCTTAATTTTGCAGGTTCGCCAAAGCATACTGTGTGCTCCACTCTTTCTAGCATGGCAGCTCCATGGCACGTGCTGCTGAGGACGGGGTGAGTAAGAACGCTGGCTAAGACAGCAGGGCCTGCTGTACATGGGGACAGATGCAGGAAAAAACCCTGCAAACATCCCTCAGCAGCCTTAAAAATCATCTTCCAGATTAGCTGTCAAGTCTTCTGTGGTTTGGTGGTCTAAACTAAACTCATCCTGCTTTCATTTCATGAATGGTTCTATCAAAGCTTGTCCTTCTTAACCAGTTCTGACTCTGTCACTACAGACAGTGCCCAGCTTTGGGTGGTGTGATGGTTTGTATGTGCTCAGCCCAGGGAGTGGCACCATTAGGAGGTGTGGCCTAGTTAGAGTAGGCGTGTCACTGTAGGTGTGGGCTTAAAACCCTCACCCTAGCTGCCTGGAAGTTAGTCTTCCACTAGCAGCCTTCAGATGAAGATGTAGAACTCTCAGACCTCCTGACCATGTCTGCCTGGATGCTTCCATGCTCCTGCCTTGATGATAATGGACTGAACCTCTGAACCTGTCAGCAAGCCCCAATTAAATGTTGTCTTTTATAAGAGTTGCTTTGGTCATGGTGTCTCTTCACAGCAGCAAAACCCTAACTAAGGCTTAATTCAGTGAGTTACTTGACCATGGTGAGAATGTGATTTGCAGTCAGCACATCCTGTATTTCCCAAAGTTGAATGATTCTTTAGGCCAGTGAGAGATAGTCCGACACTTGATGTGAGCATGTGTGTGTATGTGTGTGTTTGTGCGTACGTGCACATGTGTGTGCATGTGTGCATGCGTGCGTGGGGGGGGCAGGGATTCTGAGCTGCAGCTCCTTGAGTCCCATGATCACAGATGGGCCCTGTCGCTAAACTCTTATGACTAGCAGCTTCCAGTTAGGATTTTTTTTAACTTATTGAGTGAGGGTTTCAAAGGAATTAACCACACTTGAAGCTGAGGAGAAAAGAAAAAACACCAACCTCATAGGAAGTCACAAATCAGTGTAGGATGTGAGCAAAATGCAACTTGAAACCATCATCCCCCCAAAAGGTTGCATGGAGCTGAGGGTATAGTTTGGGGTAAGAGTCTTGCCTAGCATTTGTGAGGTTCTGGGTTCTATCCCCAGGAACACAGAGGGAAAAGAAAAGAATATTGGAGATCAAGAGTCTTTGATAATCCCAAAATCCTAATACCGTTTTCATTTTAGAGACTCTTTCATTCAAATCCCTAAGAAGGAGAAACACTGGTGTGAAGATCCACCCTCTGTCCCCTATATCCCCACCCATTTCCATTTTTCTTGGGACCATCAATAGCTCCTCCTTCTAAAGTGTCTGAGGTCAGTTTCCTATTCACATTCTGTTGACCTTCTCTTGGCCAATGAGAAATGAGTCAGTGATTCCTTTTAAGGGAGAGAATTAACTGATGTCCTGGGTAGAGAAATAGAAGATGTGATTCAAGGGTTAAAGTGAGGGTCACAAAAATTTTTATGGTACTGAGTTGCCCTGTGACCCCCAAAGATGCTGAAATTACATAATTTCTAGCATCTGTCATGGAGAATTTATTTGCAAATAGTTTTTGCAGATGGTTAAGTAAGGGGTGGTCATTAGAGTAGGCCTGAAACAACCTGAGTGGTGTCTTATGGGAGGAAGAATTCTGGACACAGACATGCTGAGGAAAGGAGATACAAAACCACAGGAAGAATGTTCTTCATGAGCCACAGACTGCTGGAGGCTGTAAGCAAGGAGCGAGGCCTGGAAACAATTCTCCTTCCCAGTCCTCAGAAGGACCCAACACTGCTGACTCTGTGGTTTTTGAACTTCGTGTCTGAAGATCTGAGAGATGATAAATTTCTGTTCTTCTAGCCACTTAGTCTACTGCACTTGGTTAAGGCAACCCCAGGAATCTAAGCCTTTGCCAAGTAAAGAAAGTGGACTTAAGTGCCCAGGTAAAGGAAAGTCAACCATCAGGCACTGAGGAAGTCACGCTGTAGTCTCCCTGCAAGTTAGAAAGAGAGAACTCTCTCAACCCTTCTGCTCTAGCTGAGGACCTGAGTTCAGTTCCCAGCACTGACTTTAGTTCCTAAAACCCATATCAGTCAGCATACAACTATGTGCAACTCCAGTTCCAGGGGATCTGACACCCTCTTCTGATCTCTCAGGGCACCTGCACTCAACAATCTACATACCTACAAACATACATATAAGTTTTAAAGAAAAAAGTGTAGAATTTTGTCAATGTTCTGAGGCATCCTTTCACCCGGTGGTAATGCAATTGCTCTCATGCGATGTGCCTTCAGGCGATGGGACATTCTGTTTTTCTTGATCTTATCGGTGCCTAGGCTACTTTTCTCACATCTTCCCTTTCAGTGTCCTTGACTAAAACAGTGAACAGAGCTCTGGTGAAAACTAGCTTCATGGCACTATGAAGTGACATATAGAGAGAAAGTACTCCAGTGTTTTGGGTTGTCTTTTGTTCTCTTCTTTTGACTTGTCTTAGTTAATGGCTATGAGAATTTCATGGTTCACCATTCTGTAGTGTCCATTTAAAATATGCACAAATCTAGACTATTTCCTTTATAGCCATCTTTCCACAGAGAGAAACCATACTCTGGATGGTGTAGAGAGAAGTGATGGCAGGCAGCAAGGGTTGGAAACCAAGAGATTGGCTCCACTAGGAGCAGCTTCCTTTTTGTGGTTTGGAAAAGGCAGAGTCTGGACTAGATAGTACTTAATGAGAAATCTTCATTCCTGTGTTTGACTTTGTATCATGCAATTTATTTACTGTATGTTCTCGGGCAAGTTGCCAACAATCTTAAGAACCCACAATTTTGTTCTCATACTCAGAAATCAAGGTTATTTATATGTTACGTATTATTACTACATCTTTAAATGTGATGTGAAGTTATTGACTAAAGTAGCAGAGAAATTTATGATATAGCTACAAATTCATGCCACTGCTTGGAATGTTTAAAGCTCATAGAAGACATCTGTACGCGTTGTGAGACCCTCAGGATCCCTCTACTGAGCTCTGATGTACAGGTGAGCACACTGTAGAAAGCATTTCTGGAAAACACTACAGAGATGGGATTATCTTTATGCCTATAGATACAGAAGCACACTCAACTGTATTCATGAAGAATAACATTTTTGTCTATACACAGTAAAAGGGCGATGATGGCCCTGTGGGTTCACAGAAAGTCCCAGCTTTTCCAAAAGCATTTGATTCGGATTTCAATATTAGAATGAGAAGAAAACCAAGAAACCTGGAAAAGTCACTCAGTTCACTAAGGTATGCCCACTTAGTATCAAGGTTACTCCCATGAATGGCTTTTTCCCATCTGATCCACTCCACACTACCCCAAGTCAAGTCATCCTTTGTATCTGAAGCAAGTATTCCAAGACAACCTCCTTTTCTAGAAGACACTGAAATCCACAATTTCCCAAGTATCTTAGATAAAATAGTGTTACCTTTGAATCCCTACTAGCCCTCTGAAGTACTTTAAGTCATCTCTAGGTTACCCATAGTCCTTGGTACAATCTGAACACTGTGTAAAGAGCTGCTCTGTTACATTGCTTGGGAAATAATGACAAGAAATAAGGAGTCTGTTGCTTTGGTTTACTTTTTGTTTCTATGATAAACACCATGGCCAATAGCAACTTGGCAAGGAAAGCGTCTATTTTGTCTTAATACTTACTTAGTCCCTCATAGAGGGAAGCTAGCTAGAGCAGGAGCTCAAGACAGGAACCTGGAAGCATAAACTGAAGCAGAAACTATGGAGAAGTACTGTTTACTCACTAGGTTGCTTCCAAGCTCAGGATCACCTAGATCAGCTACCCATTTCTTAGAGAGTCAAAGCTCACCTGCCTAGGGATAATGCTGCCCACAGTAGACAGTGTCTTTCTACATCAGTCAGCAATTGTGAAAATGCTCCACAGACATACTCACAGGCTAATCTGATGGAGGCAACTTCCCAATGGATGTTCCCCTTTCCCAGGTGGTTCTAAATGACAACCAAGATTAGCCAACACACTTGGATATGCATGGGATAATTAATGCAAATTTTCACAGGGCTAGAGATCAGACATAAGGAGGTATATATATATATATATATATATATATGTGTGTGTGTGTGTGTGTGTGTGTGTGTGTGTGTGTGTGTATTAGCTATTCATAGATGCTACAGAACCCTCTATACTGAGCTATACTCCTGGGCCATTAAAACAGTACTTTTGTTCACGATTGCTTTGAACGTTGAACCCTTGGACACGAAGAACTGACTGTGCTTGATACTCATGAAAAGCTCTGGATGCCGCTCACACAGAGGGTGTCCTCATTGGCAGTGAGACCAAACTTTCCCTTTCATTTTTCTTGCCTGTTGTGGAATGAGCATTCTAGTGTGGATTACCCTGGAATACAGTCACTGAGATGTGAATGTGAAGCAATGGGGAGAGACTTCCCTGTGCTGCTTCTGGGCCTCACCTTGCCTGGCAGCATGAAGTCATGGGCCTTTACTGCATTATCCCATCCAAGACCATAAAGATGGCTCTGAGAGCAGCCAAGAAGATCCTAGTATTTCTGGCAGATAGCAACGAGGTCAGAAATGTAGAGATGGGCAAAAGCACTGTTTCTTCTCATTGCAGGTAAGCTTTTACCAAGCATGAGGCATCTGAGCTGGCCTGCTCTCTGAGGGCAAGGCTCATGAAGGAAGGATGCACATCTCCAACTTATTTCCTAGATGCTCATAAAACACATTTACATTCTTTCGGCATGGCAGACAGAGGACACCATAACCTTCCTCCATCACTTTGTCTCCTAGACATCACAAAACCTGCCCTTAGTGAGTGATGGCAGCTTAGCAAAGTAGACAGTGTAACTGCTAAGATTGCATCAGAGAGGGAGGGAGGTGATGGGATGGGCTTTCTAAGTTTTTGGCATCTAATTTATTGCAGAAGAGTGGCTGACATAATAAAGGTAGACAAAGGAAAAGGCCCGCTGAGGCTAGAATGGGAAAGGCATGTGTGACAAACCAACGATGCTGAGCTATAATCATCGGTAGCCAGTGGCATCCAGAAACAGAGGGCCAAAATCCCAGGTTCTTACAGGGACCTGGGCAGGAAGCAGGTTACAGTCATTTTAGAGCCCTTATCTGTTCTTTGGGGATTCTGACATTTCATACTCCACAATGTGAGCCCCCAAGGCAAGTTAGAAGTAAAGATGCCTGTGTGTGCTTCATTGTTGCTGTGACAGGATATTGAATGAAAGTGATGGGGAGGAGGGGTTGTTTGTTCAGTTTTTCCTTTAAGCCCATCATTGAAGGATGAACTGAAGCAGAGGCCATGGAGGAGCTGGCTTACCTGCTGTAGCTTGCTTAGCCTGCTTTCTTATATAACCCAGGACCGTCTACCCAGGGGTTGCCCCGCCCACAGTGGGCTAGGCCTTCCTACATTAGTTATTAGTCAAGGAAATGCACCACAAACATACTCAAAGGCCAATCTGATGGAGGCAGTCCCTAATTTGAGGTCCCCTTCTCCCACGAGACTCTAATTTGTGTCAAGTTGACAAAGGCTACTCATCATAGGAAGGTAGAGTAGCATACTGTGGGAGTTCCAGGTAACAAGTTGACCTTCCACAATTACAGATGATGAAGTGCCTGCTGTGGGTGCAGGCCACTTCTCCCTCAGATGGCAGGTCATCAGAGGGAGAAGTTCCTTTGAGACTAGGAGGAAGAAAGGAACTTACTGCCTGATTTGCATAATAGCAGGCCAGTTTATGCCCATTGATGTTTGATGCAAACAAAAGTCGGGCTTAAGAGGAATTCTGCCCAGTTTAGTTGCCCTTGAATGTACCCCAAAGAAACTGGAGCCACAGCATAAGTAGTAGAGTAGATGGGAATTCTGAATGGGTTTGGCTAATCTATTTTTATAAGACGGTGAGTCTAATGTACAGTGGGTTTCTCTTTGAAAGAGGGTGTAACCTGCAGACATCATTTCTACACTAGCTATATAAGACAGCACATACCTGGGTGGGCAGGGCTCCATGTTACAGGCCTGACTCATTGGTGGAGGACGGTGAACCGTGTCACACAGGCTGTCATTGACAGTCTGATGGGTCTGGGTGTGTAAGCACACAGCTATGGCTTCTTGATGGCCTGGAAGGCAGAAAGAGAAACAGCACACACGCAGAATAATTTACCATGCAAAGAAACTGGGATCTGGGGTCTTTATATCCCCAGCACATTGCCCTTTGACTGCATCAGAAGTCGAGGTCTCTACCTCTTAGTATCACTTCATTCACCTCTAAACCAGTCTCTCATCCAAAATTTAGCACCCGGAAACATTTAGGAGCAGCCTACACTCAGAATCAGCTGCTTCCTAAGGAATTCATAGCTAAGGGTGTCCCTGCAGTTGAAGTGTTTCTTTCCAGCATGTATAACATGTAGGAAAAACTACATCTGCTAAAGAATACCCTTCTTTTCTAGATCACCACACATCAATAAATCCGTTGTGCTCTGAATCATTCCACTGTGATTGAAGCTCCTCTGCACTGCTTCTGCAATTAGTGATGCCTTCTTTATTAGCAGAAGGGCCTCCCATAGCACAAGTATGTGATGCACCTTCATCTAAGTCTACAATAACCCACGAAGCCAAATAAATGGCATCCACACCTCTGTTTTATCGATTTAACAATGAAGAATTTGAAATTCAGAGAGAAATTAAGACTGAAATGGAGGTAGGTTAAAAACTTAAGATCTGACCTAGGGATATGGCTCATTAGCTAATGTGCTTGCTGCATAAGGGTGAGAGCCACAGTATAGATCCCCAAACCCAGGTAAAAGCTCAGCGGGTATGGCCACTCATCTGAAGTCCAGCCTCAGAAGGCAGCAAGCTGGGATCCTCACACAGCCTGCTAGGGAAGACTAGCCAAATTCATATCCATGAGCTCTGGGTTTGATTAAGAGCCTCTGCTTCAGAGGATAAAGTGGATGACTGTTTAGGGATGACTCCTGACATCACTTAGAGGCTCTACATGCACTTCCACCCATGTGTACACAGATATGTGCAAACAACATATATATATATATATATATATATATGTATATATATATATATATATATATATATATACACATACACACACACAATACAGACATACAGAAACACACGAGCACACACATACACACACATACTCACGAACACACACACATGCACACACATGAGAACAGAAAGATAAAAATAGATAAATAAATGGAAAAAAACCTTGAAGAATAAGCTCCCTGCCTATGGTTTTAGTAATCTGTGTTCTAGTCTGGGGATCCCAGAATGTCACAAGGCCTTCACATGCAGCAATACCCCCTTGTGTAAATGTGAATGTTCACACTCATAGTTTCCCGTGGAAGTCAGACTGACAATCTACGGGACTCCTAAAGCCTATGCTCTCAATCAATATTCTTTGTCTGCTGAGACAAAAAATGAAAAATGATTGGAAACTGGAATTGGGTGAAATATAACTCAAAATTTTTGATGAAAAATTTCTAACAGAAATGCCAACAGTGACTGACTGTTATTTGAAATGCGCAAACATATTTGCTTTCATGTCAGATGCACATTCCGTTATGTTACAAGCTTGTGGTCCTTTTTCTGAATGCCATGTTCCAATTCAACCATTACGGCATTTTGCAAAACTTAGTCTAGGCCAAAATACTTCTACAACAGATATTTTTCTCCTGTGATTCTTTGTAATAGATCTTCTCCCACTGTCTTCATCTGCATCGTATGCTCACTACGACAACAGGATGCAACTGGCAGGCATCTTCTTTTAGTGTTTCAAACAAGCACTGATCAAAGCAAAATATGACTTTTGTTTCAAACATCGAATTTCCTCGCATCCTCGTAGGATAACGGATGCTCATTTCCTGATAGACTTTATTCACTTTTTTAATCTAAGAAAACGCAGTCATATTTCAAATACACTTCAATTTATAACAAATAAATTCTTTAGGGAACGTATTCAGACTATTTTGGAACCTTTTATGAAGACTGACTAGGGAAGGGACTTAGAGATCCATTTGAAATCGTTTGGATAAAGCACCCATGACATACGTTTTCGTCAACAGAAAAAGATGTTAAAATCTACTACATAATGTGGAATGTTTATTGATGAAGAATATATTTTCCAAAGGTGGCCACAAAATATTTCACAGACCACATGCTGATCCAACAATGTGATTTTGACCTTTTTATGTTGCAGGAGGTTTGATCGAATAGTTATCTTTAAAAAAGAAAAAAAAGGTAAATTTTATCAAAATAAATTAATCTTATTCCTAACAAAATGCATGTCACTACATTAATGTGCTTAGAATACATTAATGAATGTGTTCAGTGAAATTTTTATAATTAAATTCCTCTTGTTGCATGAGACTATATCCCTCATAATTGACTTCCACAATGTTTTGATGAAAGTGTCATCTCTTAGTTACACACACACACACACACACACATGCACGCACGTGCACATACATACACACCATATGCTAATGTCAAGGAAACATTTAAAGAAATATGTTATTGGGTAATCATTCATTGTGCAAACATACAGTGTCTGTGTACATACAACACAGAGTGACATTTCTACATGATATCACAGTATGGGACCATCATCATATGTGTGATGGTACATGGTCACATCTATGTGTACATGTGTATACAAATATACATTCAAAGTCTTTAGCAAGAAATAAACAGATGATTAGATATAGCCAGACATGGTGGCACACTCATTTAATCCCAGGTTTTGGGCAGCAGAAGCAGGCAGTTCTTTGTGAGTTTGAAGCCAGTCTGGTTTACACAGTGAGTACAAAACCAGCCAGAGCTACATAGTAATGCTCCATCTCAAAAGAGCAAAACAAAGCACAAATACATTTCTTTTGTTAGTTGAGATCACTTTGAGTTGGGGTATTGACAAGTTCATATCACACCCTTACATATAAGGGGATGCTGATGGTGGTGGTGGTGTGTGTGGGTATGTGTGTGGTATGCTGCATTATGACATGCTTTATGTTCTATGTGCATGTATGCATGTAATATCTGTGTGTGATATATGTGTGCACACACACACATGCACCTGGAATCATGTTAAAAAGATTAACTAGTGTGATTAAGGGCAAACTACTACAAACGTTCAGGTAATGAGAAGAAAGAAAACAAAATATGGTATGTTCCCAAAGAACAGTGCCATGCCTTAGCAAGTATGCACATGGCTCAGTGTCCCACACGGGTGAATTCTTTTCAGGAACCTGCGATGACACAGCTGGCAAGGATTAAGGACTGTTGAAGGCTATTTGACCTTATGGAGGGCATCGTAAACATCACTAGAGCCTGACAGGAAGTGACCAATTACATCAAGAGTAGCTGGAAAAAAACTTACAGCTTGAGGCCTGTCAAGATTTGAAGGGATTTGGAGAGAACAAATCAGTGACAGCTAATGTACCGTGTCAGGAACACATCTGCACAGGGAGCATGTTAAAATGAGTCCAGAGTGAGCTGATTCAATTTTTATTCTCTCCAACTACTTGCAGGACTCATGAAGAGAAAGAGCCTCTTTCTGTATGCCAAGAGCAAGCCAGTGTTTAGGTTTCCAAGGTGCACAAGAAGAGGTATCCAGGGTCCTGAACTTAGAGGGAGAGAAGTTAAGTTCGGGGCAAACATGTGACCATTTGGGGGGACATTGAGGCCATGTGATCTGGAAGTAAGAGAGGTGGGTTTATGTTTCAGGCCCAAGTAAACAAGAAAGGATAACTTTCTAGTGAGGGGAAATGGACTTCTAGGAATGAGGGAGAGGCAAGTAGAAGGGGGGAAGAAATGGAGGCAGCTAAGGGCTCTCATGTAGTTGGCCTCAAACTCACTAATGGACGAATATCTTGCAACTCCTGATCTCCTTGCCTCGACTTCCCAAGTGCTGGGCTTGCAGGCATGCCTCACTGCACCTGACTCCGGTAAGGATTCTTTCTCTAAATTACACACGGCTAGCCCCAGACTCAAAACAGTAGTTTTGCTGTAGCCTGGAGTAAGATACATGCCACTCTAGCTAGGCTTAGTGCCAAGGTGGCAATGTTACAAAGCAGGGCTCAAGGATGGGTGTGCTCAGAGACTGATAGACAGGGAAGGGAAACACAATCAGGGAGAGGGCAAGGAGTGACAATTTATTCTCAAGAATGAGGATTTGCGGGACAATGGTTGGCCTTAAGTTCTCTGACCTACTAGAGTATTCTAGGTATCCATCTCAAGACTGCTGGCAAGAGTGGAACAGGCTCCTGAGCTATTGGCTCCTAACTAGATGCTTCTTTTGTTTTCTGACCTACTTCAGGAACTGATACCTTGCTATACAGGGTGCTCAGGGAGTGAGCCCACTGCATAGCAACTAGCTGGGTGACTGAGTCAAGGGTCAAAGGACAGGATTTAGGGGTCCTGGATCACTTGGGAAACTAGGGCTCTCCCTTATTAGTAAAGATCTAGCTTTCCTGGTGGCTATGCTTTCTTTTAATCCAATTGATTATGTGCGTGCATATGTGGTGTGTGTGAGTGTGTGTGTGTGTGTGTGTGTGTGTGTGTAGACATAAATGCCTGTGAAGGACAGATATCAACTTTGGTGTTCCCTTAGGAGCCATCCACTTTGTTACTGAAACATGACTCACTAATTGGGTTATTTGGCCACTGAGTCCCTGGGATCCACCAGTCTTCACTACCACACCACCATGCCTGGCTTTTTCCACCAGTACTGGTAAGAAACTTAGGTGCTCAGGCTTGTGTAGCCAGTACTTTACTAACTGAGCCATACTCCCAGTCCCTTCCTGTATATTTCCAATCTTCTACTTTAAGCAGAAAGCTAGAAAGCAGCTCTTAGATGCCTGCTACCTCCTAATCTATTTCCCTTTTAAATTTTTCTATAATGTTTAAATAATCCAAAGACCCACTGTGGTGGTTTGAATATGCTTGGCACAGAAAGTGACACTTTTTGGAGGAATTGTGTCACCATGGGCAGGGGCTATAAGACCCTTACACTAGCTACATGGAAGCCAGTCTTCTAGCTGTCTTCAGAACAAGAGGTAGAACTCTCAGCTCCTCCTGTACAATGCCTGCCTGGATGCTGCCATGCTCCCACCTTGATGAGAATGGATTGAATCTCCAAACTTTAAGCAAGCCCTAGTTAAATGTTGTCTTTATAAGAGTTACCTTGGTCATAGTGTCTGTTCACAGCCGTAAAACTCTAAGTAAAGACAGAAGTTGGTACCAGAAACTGGGGCATGGCTGTGAAAAGCCTGACTATGCTTTTGTTTGGCAGAATGTGGATTTTGAAACTTTTGATTTGGAAGGCAGTGGCACTTTAAATGGGGCTTTAATGGCTCATCCTAGTAGGAATATAGAAGACTTTGCTGCTGAGGGTGATTTTAACTGTGGAAGCCTGGCTCTAGAGGTTTCAGAGAAGAATTTTAATATGTGGCCAAAAGACCGTTCTCTCAATATTTTGGTGAAGAATGTGGCTGCTTTTTCGCCCTTGTCTGAAGAGTCCACCTGAGGCGAAGGTAAAGAGATTTATACTAATTTCATTGACAAAGGAAATCTCAAGAACACCCAACAGTGACTCTGTTCTCCGGTTAAGTCTCACGAAGAGCATTTTGAACAAGCATAGCAAGCTTAGAAAGGAAAAATATAAATAGTATGGTTCAAGTAATAAAAAGACACTAGGAAGTGAAATGGAGCTGAATCCTGTATTCAAGGAGCTAAAGATTAAGGGCTGATGACCTCAAGACAAGTTCAAGCATGGTGGTACTCACCTATAATCCCAGGAGACAGTAGCAAGAAGATCTTTGAGTTCAAGGCCAGAGAAAGTTCCAAGTAGAGAAAAGCTTAAGTCCAGGCATGGTGGTACACACCATTCATCTAGGCTTTCAGGAGACAGAGCAGTCCAGACTTCTGAGTTCAAGGTCAATCTACAGAGCGCATTTCTGGACAGCCAAGCTTAGGCAGTTGGAAAATAGAAAGCTGGTAATAGAATAAGTGAGGCCATGTTCTAGCCCCAGCAAGCAGCAGACCTCGGCAGCTTTGACCATGTGGCTCTTGCTTTAGAGTCAAGAATAGAAGAGACTATGGGACAGCCAATCCTGGTTAGCTGGAGCTAAGAAATTAGTGGTGATTAAGAAGAGATCAGAATCACTGAGGTGAAATCTTCTGGGAAGTGTTTTCTGAAATCACTAAGAAGCTGTGATCCAGAAGTAGCCAAGGTTGTACCTCATGCTGCAGCTGTACGCGGTCATGTGTAAGAGTCACCCAGCTGAGGTGAATCGAGTCGCTGAGACTCAGCACCGTGAGACCAGGAGAGGCCATTGGTGAAGGTGCATCCTCAGTTACAGTTGGCAGCTCAGGTCTGAAGGTGTCATGAAAAGAAGCTGAGGCTTGGCACCATGAAGGGAGCCTATGAGAGACTAGTGGTGAAACCTAGTTGCAGTGGAAGACCCCAGTGTACTGGAGATGCCAGTTCCATTGTGTGATCACCAAGAAGAGCAGTAGCAGTGGAGTGAACTCAACCAGAGCCTAAAGAGGGTGGAATTGGAGATATGACCCAAGCCCTTTGGAGGAGCCCAGAAGATCATGTGTGGATCCCAGACACTGGAGCAAGAAGCTGTAACATTAAAGTTGCTCAAGATGTTCGAGATACCTGAGCCATGGGCTATCTGCTGAGGAAAGCTGCTAACAGGAAGTAGAAACAGCTCAGGAGAAAGAAGTTTGTTGCAGTCAACAAGGATGAAAAAAGAGTTGGAGATCTGAAGACCTCTTTGACATCAGACAGGCAGATGCAGAGTTTAGAGTTTGCCCAGCTGGTTTTGTCTTGCTTTGGGGATTACAGTTAAGTGATTGGATGAATCTCAGAAGAGACTTTGAACTTTGGACTTTCAACATTGTTGAGACTGCTATAGACTATGGGGAATTCTGAAGTTGGACTAAATGTATTTTGCATTATGTTATGTTTAGATATGTCCCCCATACACTCATATGTTTGAACAAGCCTATGTTGACCAGGGAGTGGAATGTGGTGGTTTGAATATGTTTGGCCCAGGGGGTGTGGCTTTGTTGGAGTAGGTATATCACTGTGGGTGTGGGCTTTAAGACCCTCATCCTAGCTGCCTGGAAGCCAGTCTTCTCTTATTGGCCTTCAGATGAAGATATAGAACTCTCAATTCATCCTGCACCATGCCTGCCTAGATGCTGCCATGTTCCTGCCTTGATGATACAGAATTGAACCTCTGAACCTGTAAGCTAGCTCCAGTTAAATGTTGTCCTTCTAAGAGTTGCCTTTGCCATGGTGTCTATTCACAGCAGTAAAACCCTAAGACACACACTCTCCCCTCTAAAGGAGAACCTGTCTATACACTAGTTGCCTCATAAGCCTAGCCTGGCTCTGCATATCACCTATGCGCACACACACACACACACACACACACACACACATCCATCATGGGGACAGGGTGAGCGTGCTCTATTGTGGTGGCTGGCTGGTCTGCAGAAATGAAAAAAAACATTTTTTCAGGATGCATTTTACTGACCATTGCAGCAGCTATATGCAGTCCCAGGGTGCCTCATTCTGTGACTCTGATTTCTACATAAGATTGCTTCAATATATCCATTCTGCATTTTCTAACTTATTCCATATTAACCGATGGACCTCTTCCCCTCTCAGGGAAGCCGATAGTCATATCTCCCAAATATAAAAGAAAGAAAAGGCATCATTTTGCTATTGAATGAATTTATCCCTTTTGGGACTATTGCTAATTTGCATATCTGGCTTATCAAGGTCATACCCTTAGCAATAGACCACATATCTATCCCTTAGGATGGAGTCTGAATACCTCCCAAACATGTTGCAGTGCAGGGGGTAAAGCCAGCGTATTCCCAGTCGTAAGTCATCTCACTGTCCTTCTCTTGGAGAGGGCCACCCAGTTCTTGAGACACAGGGCTCTGGTCACAGGCTTGAAGGAGGCAGGGTCGTTCAGTGGGTGGCTTGGGGCCTTCACACTCCTCTTCAGGAAGCTCAGTCTCCGTCTGCGTGAATGTGAGGAGCACCTGACACCTCACCTCACGAACCTGAATGCCAGGCCCACATGTAGTGCTGCAGGCTGACCAGGATTCTGGGATGAACCTGAGGAATACCGGAAGCCAAGAAAAGGGGGGGTCACATGTGAGCCATAAGAGAAATTCTATGGTTCTGACGACTGTTGTTTATGTAGTTGCCATTTTTTGAGATCCTACAACCAACAAAGAGACTTTTTCCATTAAAGACAGGTGTCTTTTGCCTCCACACAAAAAGTTACATGCTAAGACCAGTGTGACATATTTCAGAATTTCTTAAGCTAGAATAAATAAACAATCATTTAAAGATAACTATGTGATTTTTATTTACCAGATGGGCATTTTTGCCCATCTTTATTCAGCTAATCTTGGTGAACTTTTTGCTTGTAACAGGGGAGAGTGTTGAGCCTTCTCTAGCTTTAACAGCTAAGCTGCAGGATACACTCGCAGAGGATGAAGCTGTAATGTTCTTTCTGTTTAACAAACTCCTGAGCTTTTGAATGTTCTCAATCACAGGTGGAAGTGCATCTTAGAGTAAAACATTTATTCTTTATCTTGAATTATTATTACCCAAGTCATAAAGGTCGTCAGGCTGGGCTCCTCAAACCAAATCTCATCCATAACTGTTCTTGTAAGAGCCTATCAGCTACAAATAATTTTCATAGTTTGACACTGTTGGTAATGAAAGAGGATACTATCTTATGACACACAATAATTAAATAAAACCCACATTTACAAAAGCTGTACCCAGGACACAGCTACACTCATTTGTCAACCTATCATTTATGGCTGTTTTTCTATTACTGGGTAGAACTGGGTGTTTTTAACAGAGTGTTTATACTGCATAACCTAAAATATTTATCCTCTGGCCCTCTGCAGAAGTATTTTTAAGCCTTGTATGTATTCAGATAGCATGAAACCAGGTTCAGGAGGGACATTATCTATAAGATGCTCTGAAGCAATACTGTGAATCACAGGATATAAATAAATTGATAGGATAAAGATAGGGAGATGGCTTAGTGGGTAGCAGTGCTTGCTGTGTGAGCCTTACAACCCACACTCGATCCCCAGAGCCCATGTATGAGGCTGGATGTGGTAGCAGGCTTCTGTAATCCCAACATTCCCATGGCAAAGCGGAGAAAGGAGAATCACCCAGATGCTCACTGGGCAGCTAATGTAAAATATGCAGCACAGTGTCAGGGACATGAGAGACTGCCTCAGACAAGGCAGAAGGTGACTCCTTCTTGACCCCTAAAGGTTATCCTCTGAGCTTCACAGGTGCTCTGTGACATAAATGCCCATACTTACCACACACAGAGACATGCACACACACATGCACACATACACACATGCACACTGTGACACATGTACACACACACATGCACACACTCACATGCACACAGAGACACATGCACACACACATGCACATACACAGGCATGCACATGCAAACACACATACATACCCAAAAATAAATTAATTAAAAAATCTAAAATGAAATAAAATAAAGCAATAGGTGTAAGAATCAAGTGACAGATTATGTTTGGAAAACTCTGGTTTGAGTGATGTCCCTCAACAGGTTTATTTACTGAAAAATGTCCCCCAAGACTATGAGTATTTAACTTCTCATTATAATAAGTGAGATCAATACACTGTAACCCGCTTTATAGGCAGGAGAAGAGTGTCCAGCTACTAGATAGCATGGGAAGTCAGGAGCTGCTGCTGAGATGTGGAGTTGCAGGTTTCAATATTAATGTTTCGAACTTACCAAGTCCCTGCACAGGGAGCTTCCAAAAGCTTTCCGAGTCCTGTTTGTAAGGCTGCATGCTAAGATGCTTAAGGGACTCTTCCCTGGGGACCTGCATGCTGGGGTTCTGTCCCCCAGAGGATCAGTCCCTCAATCTGATAACCTCCAGGTTTCCATCTACCTTAAACTCTCCTCTCAATAATCTCCAACTCCGCTTCATACTAGGTTGTCCTGAAATTTTTTTCTGCTGTGACATAAAGAAACTCACCCCACTTGAGGAGCCTGAAGATAGTTGCCACCTCCGCTTCCCGCCCCATTGGCACAGACGTGAGCATCTGTCGAAAGCCATCAGTAGTGCACTTTAAACAGATAAGACTCGTGTATATACTATGCCCCGCAACACTGACCATTAAAACTGCTAATTTTAGGGTCACAGTGAGAGGAACTTAGATGACCTAATATTGATGATAATTGAGACATAAATGTGAAACAGAAAACATTTTCAAAAATAAAATAAGGAAAGTATATTGTCTTCCAGAAAAATGTGAGAAAAGTTCTAATATTGAAGTCTAAATTTATAGACAGAGTAGTAGCCCCCCACATATCCCCATACTGTTATCCCTGAAATACATGACTATGTCATAGCCTGTAGCAAGAAGGATCCACCTGAGGTTCTTAAGGTTATAAATTTAATGATAACCCTGTGTTATCATTCTGGACCCAGTCTCATCACACAGGTCTTCAGAAATAGGAGCATCTCAGGTTGAAGTCAGGTGTGGCAGGACCGGAGCTGAGGGGCCCTGTCTGAAAGACTGGGAAGCACTCAGCCCCTACTGCTGGCCCAAAGGTGGAAGAGATCACATACCACAGAATGCAGGCAGTCTCTAGAAATGGAGGACAATCCCCCTGCCCACAAGCAACAAGGAAATGGGAATTTCCACCCTATAACTTTATAGTATAACAAAGAAAAGAAATAGAATAAAAAGAAAAGTATAGTAGAAATTTTTTTTCATAAACTCCAGAAAGATCTGGATCTATGTTCCAAAATAGCCCTTACTGGGATGATGGCATCCCTGGCATGATGGTTCAGAGGGTAAAGGAGCCCGCTGCCAAGCTTGACGACCCGAGTTCAAGCCCTGGGACCCACGTGGTGGAAAGAGAGAATCAATCTTGCTAGTTGTTCTCTGACCGATACACTCATGCAGGTACATGCATAAACACACCCACACACACACACCCCTACACAAACACACACACACACACACACACACACACACAGGAATGATAACAAATCAAGCCTTCATTATTTATCAATATTATTGAAACACAACTATTACCTGGATTTGTCTCAGAGACGTACTGATTTTAATATACCGGAAAATATCCAAACATGCAAATACCTAAACAATAAAAGAATAGCAGCTAATAAAGGGAGAAAAGGTAATTTAGTATAGAAGTAAAGTAAAAGGTCAAAAAGGAAGGTGTAGATATCAGGAAAAAGCAACAGCGGGTGGGCATGGTATTGCACATCTGTAATACCAATGTTTGAGAGGTGGAGGCAGGAGAATGGTGAGTTTGACGCCAGCCTGGGCTTTACAGTACATTTAGTTGGCCAGCTGACACCTTGTCTCAACAAACAAACAAACTGTTCTCCTTCCAAAGAGGAAACCAAATAGACAACGTGTCATGCTTTATACTTTATCTGATGGCTGCAAAGCGTAAAGTTAACTGAAAATTTTGGGGAAAAAGTAATCCAATAAGATAATTTACAAATATATCCATGCACAAATATGAAACATGGACATATAATGTATACTGACCAATTTTTACAGAGTTCAGCTAACACAATGTTAGCTGACAGACCCTATGCTAAATATACACGTATTACTTAACTTAATTGTTAAATTACCTCCTTAATTTTATAAGTGAGAACAAAAACAAGCCTTAGGAATATAAGAAACTTTCCATAATTCTATGGGCATATAAATGAAAACTGTATGTGAAATATGCTGTTCTCATATAGCTGAAACTATGAAATGTTGGGTAAAGGGCCAGTAAGTTGGCATAGCAGGTAAAGAATGCTTGCTGCCAAGCCTACCTCAACCCAAGCTCAGTTCCTAGGACCCATATGGTGGAAGGGGAGAGCGGACTCCTGGAGGTTCTCTTCTGATGATATGCTACGGCACATATATGCCCATGCGTGCATACTAATAAACAGATACTATTTAATATTTTAAAAATTGAGATGCTGAACAGATTCTGATTCCAGCGATCCGAACAAATAGAAAAGATACCCTTCCCCCCGGAGCACAAGACTCAGAACTGCAATGACTGTTATTTCCCCCCAAATCCGTATAATTTGGATCTAAATTTCTGAGGTTATTAGAGTCAGGGGCCAAAAAGACATAAGACAACACTAAATATTTATGGGAGATCGACAACAGCCAAGAATATCTTAAAAAGAAGGAGCAATTATAGAGCAATTGCTTAACCTGATAGAAAAACGAGAGTTAAAAGGTTAGAATTGGGAATTGGAGAGGTGATTAAACAGTTAAATGCACTTGCTGCTCTATAAAACCAAATCTACCTTTATTTTGATTTTATGTGTCTGGTGTTTTGCCTACACATATATCTGAGTATCACACATGTGCAGTGCCCACAGAGGCCAGAAAAGGGTATCAAATCCCCTGGTACTGGAGTTACCAACAGTTGTTAGCTGGCATGGGGGTGTTGGGAATTGAACCTGGAACATTTAGAAGAGAAGCCAGTGCTCTGATCAGTTGAGTCCTTCTCTGCCCTCCAACTTATCTAACCCCACCAGATCTCTACCTATCTCTACCGCATCTCTATCCCTACCGCCTCTCTGTCTAACCCTACCGCATCTCTATCTAACCCTACTGCACCTCTATCTAACCCTACTGCATCTCTAGCCCTTTGCAGGCAGAGGGCCTGCATTTAGTTCCCAGCAACCACATGGTAACTCACGACATCTGACACTCTAGTTTCAGGGAATAAGACAGTCTTCTGGCTTCCTCGAGAACACCAGACACATGGGTGACAGATGGACATACATGCAGGCAAAACAATCACACACATAAACAAATCTGAAAAATATTTCAAAAGGATTAATTAATTAAAGCACTATGGTACTAGTGATAAAATATTTACTGTTAATGATATCTAAACATCAAAGGGGCCATTTTAGATTATTCAACTGTGCTAAGGCAATCATTTAATTTTTTTAAAAAGGAAATTATATTATGCCAGTTTTGTAAATCACATGATAATGCAAATCCCTCCATTAACTGAAGTCCAGCACAGAAAATAATAGGGAAGAATATTTTCTTCAAAGATAATTTTTCACCGTTAACCAAGTGTGAGACAAGGTATGCTTCAATGTTGCTAATGGTGACAGAAGTGGACATTGAGTTTCTGAAGAGAAGATCAGAAAAGGCCTTTAACGAGCCTGTCTTTTCGGTCCAGAAATCTCACCCCCGCAGGGATATCCTAACAGGATAACGAGAGGCGTGTTACTTGAGATTGGCTGCAGTTTGGTTTACCATGGTGATTTCACTAGAGGCAAACTGCAGGCAACTAGAGATCTTTACAATGTCGAACAGAAATGGTTATGCTGTTTTCCTGGTTAATATGCTTCAACTGCTACTGCCACCTGATGTAGTCCAAGCTCTGTCATGAACCTGGATTACCACCAGCATCTGCTGCATTCTGCCTTAACAGTCAGCTCCCCGACACATCCTCGTCCCACGTATCAGTCACACAAGCACTTATGATACCTTTAGGACATCAAGATCTCAAGTCACCAAACCATCCTTCCCAGGAAGCCATCCCTAATATCTAACAATCCCTAATGTCATCTGATAGCACGAATAGACCATAATGCCTTTGGGTTCCACAGTGCAATCACTTTGAATGGGAAAACCTGAATTCCTGCCAGCTGACAGGAACCTGAAGCTCCTTTTCTCGTGCAGGCTGAGCCTCCCTACCCAAAATGCTCCTCAGATTTTGAAAATTTTTTAAATTTCAAATATCTGCATATACATTATGTAGATACAATTTTGCATAGAATATATTATGCAGACCTGAGGATAGGCTCAAGTGTGAACACAAAATTCACTGGTTTCTTAGATGTCTTCTGCGTGAAACCTGAAAGTAATATTATGTAGTATTAAGTAGGTCTGAACTTTAACTGTAGCCCATCATACGTCATCAGGTGTCATATTGGTACTTATATGTTCTCAGAGTTTGAATTGTTTTGTAATTTGTAGATTTGGGCTAGAGTTGCCCAGCTGCTGGGACAGGCCATCAACCCTCCCCTCCTCTCTGTCCACCACCATCGACAGTCCTTAGTCTTTTGGCCCCCAAGTGATAAGGACAAAAGCACCCTCCTGGACACTTGTAAGAATTAAATACCCCCACAGCACACTTAGAATGTGATAAAAAGAAGTCCTCGGGTTTAGAGGTGGTTAGAACAGCAGATTCCTGAAACCCAGCCTGGCTTGGATTTTAGCAAGTACAATTTTTACTCACGCAGAAGCCAAAATAGCAGTGAAGAGAACATATACACTGTGTCTTGGTCTGTGCTATTCCTTTCCTTTTCATATGTGAAAAATGGGAGCTGGGTTAACAAAACCACTGAAATGTTGGGAATCCCATAGAAGCACAGAAGGCTCTGGGGAGGAACTTGAAAGCGGGGTGACAAACGACAAAGCGACAGGCATACTGACTGAGAACACATTCCATGGCTGACATCCAGGGAGGTCAGATCAGCAGTTCCCTTGGCTTCCCTTTATACACTCTAATTTTTTTCTTTTCCTAATTAAAACAAAAGCCTTTTGAACATCCACTCTCTATGTAAATCCAGAGCTCGCCCTTGGTAAACCGCAGTGGTGGGAGTATTTATCTTTTCCTGGCCGGCTTGGCAGACTTTCCTTGAAGGATGTGAAATACAGCTGGGACCATCCTCTCCTTCATTGTCAACACGCAAGCACCCCAGACCACAAAAGACAGTGGCCATAAAAGAGTGAGCTGGAAGCTGGGATATGCTGTGGTTTTGTTTGGAAATGGAGGCGATGGATAGAATCAAAAGTGACAGGAAACTAAAAACTTCACACCAGCCGGCCAGAGTGAGCCAGCAAATGCCAGGCAATGAGCATCGTCCAGGAGGACTGCACATAGATCTCAGAACAGGAGAAGGCAGGGGTAGGGTAGAGGCCAAGCAACAGGTGCAGGCAGCTCGGGGTTCCACGTTGTGGGGAAAATACAGAGACCCTTCAGGAGCGGCGAGCACATTAGCTCTGCTCCGTGTTTGTGGGAAGGAACCCCCCCCCCATCTAATTCAGATCTGGCTGGCAGAAATTCAGGCTTGGAGAAGACGTGGATGGGACCCACTATAGAATATCCATTACTGCTCTCTACTAATTCATCAATACAATAGTGCTTTCTGAACTTTCAAGGGACCCGGGGGACTACTATCACAAAATTTGTATTCACGGCCTGTCCTAGTTTGTTTTCTATTGCTGTGATAGCACACCAAGATGAAAACCAACTAGAGGAAAGGGTTTATATTTCCATGTCCCATATGGTTCTTCATTGAGGGACAGAGCAGGGCAGGAACTTGGAGGCAGGAACTGCGGCAGTGACCATGAAGGAATGCTGCTTACTGGCTTGCTCTTCATAGTTTACTCTGCTTCTGTTTTTATACAACCCAGAACCACCTGTCCAGGGTTAGCACTGC
Organism: Mus pahari; assembly: GCF_900095145.1. Taxonomy (NCBI): domain Eukaryota; kingdom Metazoa; phylum Chordata; class Mammalia; order Rodentia; family Muridae; genus Mus; species Mus pahari. The sequence goes on along the minus strand of NC_034590.1, from coordinate 54,030,015 downwards.
CCTCTAGTGGGCTGAGCTCTCCCATATCAATTAAAAATCAAGAAAATGCCACACAAGCTTGCTCACACACTGATCTGATGGGGGCATTTTCTCAATCGAGCTTCCTTCTTCCCAGATGGCTCTAATGTGTGTCCAGTTGCCAAAACCCTAACCAGCACATATCCCCTACCCTCTTGGAGGAGCCTATAGGTGATGCTCTATGGTGACATGTGGGAAGCAGAGGGCCACAAGTTCTAGGCCAGCAGGAGTAACAGGATACTCCTGACTGAATTCATGGACAAAAAGCAGAAAGGAAATCATTAGAGTCTGGGGCCAGGTAGGGAACTGGTACTGTTCGATAGATACAGTTCACACTGAGAATGATGGGAACACTCTGGACCAGTAAGACAGCAGTGTGAATATTCCTAGTGCCGCTGAGCTGAATGCTTTCAAATGGTTAAAGAGCTAAGCCTTGCATTATGAAGGTAATAACACAGGAAGTGGAAAAATGGATTACTGTTGCAAAAGGAACAAAAAACGGTGACACTCCACTCCCAATGTCCCTGACTCAGAGTTTATTACAACTTTTGTTCATTTGCTTGTTTTTAGATTTTTGAAACTGGGTCTCACAGTGTAGCTCAGAATGACCTTGGAAGTCACTATGTAGCCCAGGCTGGCTTTAAACTTGTGGCAATCTTCCTGCTTCAGCTTCCTGAGTGCTACAATTGTAGATGTGAGGCACCAGATCCCACTTCATTACAGGATAAAAACAACCCAAAAGAGCTTGATCAAAGTGATCTGAGGACCACATTTTTTTAAAAAAAATAAAGCTTGTTTCTCTTTTAGAGAGAGGAAAAACTGAAGGATGCAGATATGCTCTGATGTGATGCACTGTGTTTAGTCGGTGGGATGGGGCAGTGTTCATGGGGCAGGCACAGTACAGTCCGAGGTGTAGTAAAGGCAACTGCAGCCTTGAGGGGCTCACTGTGCACACACTGGGGGCTTGTTCACTGTGCATACACCGGGGGCTTGTTCACTGTGCTGTCCTTCTGTAATGGTTTGAAGCTTTCCATAATAAAAACACTTTCAAGAAAAGATTTAAGCAGTGTGGCTCTAATGGGAAAGGGAGGCCGAGAAACGTGGTGGAGGGCAGTGCCAGGCTGCAGTATGTGAGTCAGTGTGGCTGAGGATCCCATGCAGACACTCGACTCTAACTCAGAAACTCCGAAGCATCCATGGTTCCGCCTGCAGTAGTAGTCGTATGTGCCTTTGGGGAAGCATCAGACCGAGACTGAGCTATGACATGCAGGGCTCTTGGCCTGCATCACTGAAGAAAGCTAAGCTATCCACACTCTTCTAGGGCTCAGGGACAGGGACAAATGGGAGTGTTCAGACAAGAGGAACAGGTTGGTAAGGGACCTGAAAACAAGGGCAAATGACAAATGGTGAGATGCTAAGAATGATGGACTTAGAAAACAAACCACGGTCTCAAGACCTGGGGCAGCTTTCTCCAAAGTTAGGGAAGCTAGGGGTACAGCACAGACAGGTCTGTTTCAGAAAGTGGACATTAGAAGGAGATATATTTTGGATCAAGAGGAGAAAGTATCTGCCCAAGTGTGGCAGTGGGGATGGAGCTAGGAGCAACTTGGGCTACAACAAAGTGCTTGTGTTGTTCAACCACAATGAGCTGTGTCTCAGTGCAGTGACCTCCGCCCACTGCAGAAGGCGTTGAGTGATTAGAAAGCACAGTCCCAGGGTGCTGTGGAATGGAAAACAGGCCTAGGGTACTATGGGAATTGGAGCGAGAACCACCATTATGAACTACAGGCCTTGCACAAGACTTCGCCTCTCTATTCAGTTCTCTTTATGTGTAAAAGATGCAGGTTGGAGTTGACATCTCGGGGAAATGAGCCAGATGGCTGTTGAGATCCTCCTTCCGGTCCCATCTGTGAATTGCTCTCTTTGCAGCTAGCTTGTCAGCACTCCAGACTCAACTGCCCACTGTGGGATCAGCTGTCCCGTTCAATTACTCCAGTCTGCCACGGGTGCTGCTGTTCTGTCCTGGGCTAGACATCCCAGAGTCCCTCTGCTTCCTTTTCCTCTTTGGGTCTCTCTCTAAGTCTCAAGAATGATTCTTGGATTTGTTCTTGGTTCTGTAAGTCGGTTGACACCATTGTAAGTGGGACCTCGCCACATAGCCTGCAGACAGTAGCTGCTGATTTCTGGGTTAGGATGGGCTCTCAAGAGTGAAGCCTAACCTGACCATTTTATACAAAGGAGAATGAGATGCCAACACTAAACAGTGAGGTCACATAGTGCATAGTGATGGTTTATAGCTCTAGTCCACACAATATACGCTCATTCTCTTTCTCCGTGTCCCACCAGCCCTGGGACTTCATCTCAGGCCACCCTGGTGTGTTTCAACATCATTAGTTTTACTGAGATTGGCCATGATTTAAGCTCAGGACGATTGGTTTATTTGTACAATACTATGATAGTCTTTGGTTAAACCACATGTGCACATCCAGGAACTATCCCCACTTGTCCCTGCAAGAGAGCAGGGGTCTGCTTTGAGTTAGAGAACACGATCTTTTCCATGCTTCTCACACATACTGCCAAAGCAGGACTGCTGAATTGTGAAATAAGGAAAATTCCTAGCCAGCTCAGGCTCTCTGGAGTCCGTAAATCCAGGTCATTTGGATACTAAATGTATCGTTGAACTCCAATGAGTACAAACATGACATATATCATGTAAACTGGCTGTGCCCCGATTACGCCCATAAAAGGTCCTGGACTCACTTTGGTTCTTCTGTGGCTATTCTGGTCTCTTCTAGCTCTTGTGCTTGTTTCAGCCAAGGTAATTTAGCTTCCACTGGACTTTTTTCTGAGAAAAAAAATGGAAAATAAACAGTGAATGTAATTATTATCAATCATTAAGGACTTTGATACATGCTTGTTATTGACTGGACATTGGGTTACACATTTCAAATGCACAGTACATTTGTTTCTGGAATGAATAAAATTCCTGCTATTCTTTTAATTAGCACATTATAAAATGCAACCAAATCTATCCCCATGGTATAGCTCAATATGGCTGAACATGCAAAAGTTAAACACACAAATGCCTTACGTAACTCAGCACCCCTTTCTGCTCTTTGTGCAATGAAGCTACTATTCCAACAATATCAGAGTCTTTTCGGTTTGCCATAAATTCTTCTTGTCTCTTGAATTAATAAATTAGCAGAGAAAAGCAAATATAGCAGAGGCCAGTGAAGTGGAAAGATGAGATTCTGTGTGTGGCTTACTCAAATTCCACTGTTAACATGGGAAATGAAAACCATCTACACGGGCACAGAAGGGACAGTTGCTACTCCCCCCACCCAGTCCTTTGAGGCTTCCATGGCAGGAGGAGGGAACTGATCCAGTTGTGAAATGGAAATTTTGGAGATGCTTCAGGGAGATTAGAGACACAGAGAAAATGTCAACAGAAGCCCATCAAAGGCAGAGGCAGTAAGCAAAGGCTCTGAGATAGGGATCCAGGGTTGTGTATGTTTGCCATGGCAACAAGTGATCTTTCTATACAAAGACCTGTGCACGTAGGGCTATCTGTATAAACAAGAAACGGAATTCATGAGGAAGAACTTTATCATTGTCACTAAAATACTAAGGAAGGGTCTCTAAAAAAGGAGTTGAGAACAATCTTTTCCTATTTGCTTTTACCACATTTATTTCTATTTATTTATTTATTTATTTATTTATTTATGGTGTGTGTGTGTGCGTGCATGTGTGTATGCATGTGCATGTGCATGTGCTTGAATATGAGCATACATCTTGTCACAGTACACATGCATAGGTCAGAGGACAATTTGTAGGAGTCGTGGGTTTCTGCTTCTACCACATGGGTTCCAAGATTGGAACCAGGTTGGCAGCAAGTACCTTTACCTGCTGAGCCAGCTCTCTAGCTGTTTTTTTGTCAGCGATGTCAGGAATATACTTGTCACAAGGATATCCACAGGGAAATGGTCATGGGGGGCGCAAATATCTGAGAGGTGATCCCAAGACTTGCTAGTCATGAATGTCTATTTATCCTCGTGGACCAAATGGGAAATTCTAAAGACACTCACAGACCCAGAGTGGCAACCACGTCTTCGCGCATCCCATGCACTGTGACACATGATAAAGCCATCATGCCTTTGTCAAGGATAGTGCAGTGGACAGGAACCCACACATTCTGAGAAGGAAGAAAGAAGGAAAAGAAGAGCTACTCTAGGCATGAGAACAGTAGACGTCTTCTCTCTCTTCCTCCTTTATTGATCCTCTTTGCCTTCTTCACTTTCTCTTTTTCCTCCTCCTCTTCATCTTCCTTTCTCTTGATGGCAAGGACTACAGAAGGGGATGGGAGTGGCTCAGTATTGAACAAGACCTAGAAAACCCTGTTTGGCTTCTGTGCAACACCTTGTGCTTACCTCTGGGCTTATAGCATGGGATGGGGACGACACACTCCTCTTTGATGTGCAGCTTCATCTGTGGGTTGCAGCCTCCAACATGTTGCCCACGATGGTTGATACACAGAACCACTCGGTAGCGCAACCCTCGGCCACAAGTCACTGTGCACTTTCGGACAGGTGGGAGAAGCCGGTGAGTAGGTTTACCTGGGTCTATGGAACTACATGACTGTTACACACAAAGACCTCCACATAATATGTTGTGTGAAGAAGATGAGGACTGGTTTTCTGGGATGCTTGTACTAATTTTCTTTGATTTAATTTAATTTAATTTTCATTTTATTTTATGTATATAGATACTTTTCTGCATGTATCTGGTACCTATGGAGGTCAGAAAAGGGTGTTAAATCCCCTGAAAGATTCTAGTCACTGTGTGGGTACTAAGAATTGAACCCAGGTCCTCTGGAAGAGCAAATGGTGCTCTTAGCCACTGAGCCATCTTTCCAGTTTCACTTAATTTTCAGTTCAAAGGCATTTAAGATGAGCACACTAGTGCAAAAAGAGCAAATGTTCTACATCTCCTGTGCTCCAAATCAACTATGATAGAAACCTGATGCAGGCTTTCTAAAGCTTACACTTCTCATAAGACATTACTGAAAGCAGTTTGTGAAATTGAAAGCAATTCTTCTAAACAATGACTCTAAGAAATTAATGTCCATCAAGCACTCCAGAGGACTAAATTGTCTGGTCTGTCCACAGTGATCTTGCCTAGTTGTTGTCATATAAAGAGACCATTGGGATTGTTCAGCCTTACAGTATGACAGAACTGCAGTGGAGGAGGAGGAGGAGACAGCTCAGGCACTGAAGCGCTCAGGCAAGCATTAGAATCAGATTCTGAGTCCTCACCATCCAAGTAAATAGTTGGGGGCAGCAGGGGTCATCTGTAAAATCAGGCAGACATGGAAAGATCCCTGATGCTTGCTGTCCACACAGCCTCACTGAATCAGTGAGTTCCAGGTTTAGTGAGAGAAACTCCATCAGAAAATAAGACCTCCGAAGAGTGACTGAGGAAGACACCTAACACTGACCTTTAACCTTCACACACACACACACACACACACACACACACACACACACACACACACACACACA
>NC_034590.1:54015686-54024204 GCF_900095145.1 Mus pahari | reverse complement strand
ATAGCATGTATGTGAGCCTGTGTGCCTCTTTGATAGCATGTATGTGAGTCTGTGTGCCTCTTTGATAGCATGTATGTGAGCCTGTGTGCCTCTTTAAATGGTTAGGCTCTAAAGTGTTTTACTAGCACATGCTCATTGTACAATGTGGTAGGTAGCATGAAGACATTGTCATTCAAAGAGTACCATGTACTTGGACCCCATTCACTGGCATTACTCTCCCCAACGTTTCACCCACTAGACTCCTTCTTTTTTGTAAATAACCCTCTGACTATTTTATATGCGGGTGCATACATGTGTGTGTAACATACACAAGTATGCGTATGGGGGTGCATACCTGTGTGTGCATGCATGAGCATATGTGTGAGGCCACTACTTGAAGCTCTGTTCAGGTTCCCACAGTTTTTGAAAGGCCAAGACTTCCTTCTCAGCACTCCCTGCCGCCACGCTCCAGCCACTGCTCCAGAGCTCAGGTATTCTCTGCTTGTTTCCCAGAGGTTTTCACCCAGCCCTGCTGAGTCCTGGCTATCCCTCTGGAGCCCCTTCATCCTGATGGGGCATGGACATCACCACAAACACCAGCACTAAGGAAATCTTTTACTGGATCATGGCACTCTCTTTTTCAGTACTAAGAATCAAACCCAGGGCCTCATGCATGCTAGGCAAGTGCTCTACCCCTGAGCTGCATCCCTGCTCCATCATGACATTCATGAAAGTAGCGAGAGAATTCCACAATGAAATGAATGATTAGACGTTGATCCTGTTTCTGAAAAACTGACTCACTCACTCTTGAATTTATCAATTTGGAATATATGTGTATGTATGTGATATTGAAAAACTCTTTATATCCTGTCCTATAAAACGAATCGCAAAATGATTGCGGAGCCTGCATCTCATCCGAGCAGTGAATACATGCACAACTTTTTGAGCCCCATTCCACCTTCCAGAAAGGCTGATTTCAAAAGAAAACTTACTTTTTATGCACAATATTTTTACCATAATTTAAAGCATATTTATGTTGTTTGATTAGATGCTAGGATGGAATTTAATAATGACTGGATTTTGGAGAACAGTGACATTTAGAGCCCTCTGGCCAAAGGAAACAGAAACAGGTTTTTTTACTGTGCATATTTTCTTGGAGAATAAAACATTGTGATCTATAAGAGGCTTTAAAACACAAGAAAAGATACATTATTGTAGGATAGAGACTCATAGAAGAGTAGATTGAAAAGCAAACTCAAAAGAATTACATAAATCAAGTCATTAAGGACCTCCTTCCTGGTATTTATAAAAGATGGAAGGGACAGAAATGGTCATGACATTTAGATTCCACTGGGCAGTTTTAAAATGCTGTAACAGTTTTATTTTTAAATGTCAGCATTCACCACACATTGGAAATGATATTCTTTGCCATTAGGCCTACCATAAAAATGAATGTGTCAACCTAAATACAGGAGAAGGGGTAAGTCAAACTTCTTTTAGAGGGAACAGGCATTCAGACTGAGTCAATGCCCTAAGTGTGCAGATGAAGTTCTCCAGGCTGACATTTAGTGTGATATCCAAAGCAGGCTGAGTGGCTCTCTACCCAGCCAGTGCCCGTACCTTCCAATTGCCAGGACGTGCAACCTCTTTCCTGCAGCATTCCTGGAGTCTTCAAGGCGGGTGTATCTCTTCATCTTGTGGCCCTAAGTACCATGTGCACAACCCACACCACTTATGACCAACCACAGAGTCCCACTGTGTTACAACTGTCTGCATGCATGGCCCTGCAGCTAAGTTCTAGGCCTTTGGGAAGCCAAGGCTCACTTTCTCTATTTCCAGCATGCCAGCTGACACACTAAAAGTTAAATATCTATATCAAGGCACGCATAGCATAGTTTCCATTAGAAGAGCTGTAGAAACTTAAATCCATTATCCATTTGTCTCTAGAAATTTAAGAGACTAAGGTTAACATTAAGCACAGAGGCCTGGGTTGTTTACCTTGGACTAATCTAAGCATGTTTTACTTGTTCTAGAAGTCAGTTCTCTCCTCGATTCAGAGAGCTAATCAGACATTAGGTCTTTTCAAACCTCTAGGATGTTATCCCTCTTTTCTGTCTCCTGCCCTCTTCATGTTTTCTAAGAAGCCACACACCTCTAAAGGTCTGATTCTTTCCAACTGTATGATTTCCCTTAAAAAGGCATGCGGCTTCTTAACTCTCAGGATCAGGACAAAGTTCTAAGGTCAGGTCAGCATTTCCACCTTCATTTACCAGTTCCTAGAAGCATGTTGTCTTTTCAATCCACATAAATCATGCCCAACTTAAAACAAATTTGTATTTTAGTTCATATGTATGTGTGTGCACCTGCCCTGTGGCATCTGTTTGTTTTATTTTGGTTTTGTTTTGTGAGACAGAATTTCTCTGCATAGCCTTGGCTGTCCTGAAACTCACTCTGTAGACCACATTGGCCTCAAACTCAGAGATCAGCCTGCCTCTGCTTCCCAATGCTGGTATTAAAGGCGTGCACCACCACTGCCCAGCTAGTCCTGTTGTGTCTTAATGACTTATCATTGCTCCCATAAATCAGTGGATCTCTCTATCCTCATCAGAGGAGCTTCTTTCTATAGTATATCATGACTAACACAGAGATCCACAACTGGCCAACCCACAGATACAAGGCGCTATGGAGAGCTTAGCCCAAAGGAGACATCTACAGCATACCCCCTTGCCCCAACCAGTGTTTTCCACACACAGCAGTGCCTGTTTCAACTTCTAGTTGCTATGTTCCAGTATCTTCTTAGCCACCTGCCACTGCTGCATTCTCTCTAAGCTATTGCCCCCTCAGAATCTATTATCTTCAAAAAGGGTTAAGCCTTACAATGGCAACAATGAGTCCCAGACTAATGGCTTTGAGATTTGCTCCTTCCACATGTACTACAGTCCATCATAGTCCTAATCCTTACCTGCATTGAGGTAACCTCTCATCCTTTGCCCTTTTTTCCACTGTCCTATCTACTAGAGCTCTATGGATGTGGGGACTATATTTATTTATATATTTGTTTGTTTTGTGTATGTGATTCAAATGTATGCATGCATGCTTGCATGTGTGAAGGCTCATGTGTGTGCATATACACATATATGTATGTAGAAACATGAAGTTTTACATCGAGTATTGTCTTTGATCATTTTCTATTTCATTTACTGAGGCCGGGTCTCTCACTGAACCCAGAGCTCACTGACTCAGGCTAATCTATCTATCTAGCATGGCTCAGGGATTACCCCTCCCTTCTTAAGTGCTTAGATTGCAGGTGGCCATCAGGACAGCCTAGCTTTTTAAAAGTGGACTCTGGGGACCTGAATTCTGGTCCTCATGCTGGCATGACAAGTAGTTTATTCAGTGAACCATCCCCCCCTCCCCAGCCTCCTACATACAACTTTTCTATATCCTGATATCCAGTAAAGTTTCAGACTCAAAACAAATATTCATGCAAATCTCAGATTGAATAAAAGTGTCATATTCTCAAATCTCACCTGAGACCACTCCATGGCAATCCACTTGGGGCAATCAAACAGGTTGCAAGTCTGCATCACCTTGGGCTTGGGTGCATACATACACTTCCATTCTTCCACTTGTAGAATCTCTGCATGCATAGATTCCTCTACACACACAAAACTCCGTCTCTGAATCCCCCCGCCACAGGACACCGAACATGCAGTCCAGGGATTATGTTCCCAGCTCAAAAGCGAACAAAGAAAAGTACATTATTTATTTGATGTATGCTTGGTTTTTTTCAAGTATGCAATGGGTTTCAAAAGGGTGATGACTTTGTACCGAGGTGTGGATCCATTGAAAGAACACAAGTCTTGAGTCTCCTAGGACTTTAATCTTAACTATGGCTACAAAGACTTCACCTCCTCTGAACATGAATTTTCTATATGATAGCAATGATATGCCCACCTTAGTTAGCCTTCAAAGGGCTGTTATAACGATTAAATTAATTAGAATATAGAATGTGAACAGGTCTTCAAATGGTCTTCAACTCTAACTAATGGACTATATTACTGAGCATCATAGAAAGTCGAAGTCAAAAAGAAGCACACTATCTAGGCATGGTGTCACATGCTTATAATTCTAGTACTTGAGAGGTAATGGCAGGAGGAACAAGGATTTGAGGCAAATCTCAGCTATGTAGAGTCTGTGGCCAGTTTGGACCACAGGAGATCCTGTTTCAAATGAAATAGCAAGGAAGAAAGGAAGGAAATGAGGGAGGGGGAAAAGAGGGAGGAAGGGAGGAAGGGAGGAAGGGAGGAAGGGAGGAAGGGAGGAAGGGAGGAAGGGAGGAAGGGAGGAAGGGAGGAAGGGAGGAAGGGAGGAAGGGAGGAAGGGAGGAAGGGAGGAAGGGAGGAAGGGAGGAAGGGAGGAAGAAAGGAAGAAGGGATACTAGTCATCTAGCTATCAGAAAGGATTCACATTTCTAATCAATGGCTCTAGATCAGTGTTTCTCAACCTGTGGATCAAGACCCCTTTCACAGAGCTAGTATATCAGATATCCCACATATCAGCCATTTCCATTAGATTTAAAATAGTAGCAAAATCACAGTTATTAAGTAGCAACAAAAATAATTTTATGGTTGTGAGTCAGCACAACCCAATGGGCTCTATTAAAGGGTCACAGGATTGGGAAGGTTGAGGAACACTGCTCTAGTTCTTTTTTTGATACCCAATGTTTAAGATGAGTTTGGCGTCCTTGGTGATGGGCAACTCTACGTACAACCTTCCTATATTAGCTTGTTCCATTTAATTCTTAGAAACATCTTTCTCATTACTGAGCCTGTTGCCTTTAAACTTTATAAAGAATACAATAGTGTCCCTTCAAAACACTTAGAATCCCTTATAAAAGGGAGAGAATATTTAACTCACCGAGGGAGAGGTTGGAAGTGGTCATAGGGCATAATCTCTTTAAATCCATCACTGCAAACGAAACCATAGTGAAAAGAACTTTCTAAATCTGTCCACATGCATGGCCATTCACTAATACAGGTTTATCATAAAAATATCATTTCTAACTTAATGAACACATTGGTCAATTGACTAACACATATTTGATATCTCAGAAGACAGAAGTCTTTCACATTGAAAATCAAAAATGCCAAGTGGCTCATAGGCCACTGAACCAAAATTCAGACAGCATCTCTTCAGTTTTCAAGAGAAACACCCATGCAAGCCATTTCCAGTCGAATATAAAAATATGAAAATAACTAATGGCATACTAGGAAAAATTGTCTTCATCTAGATAAGTCTATTATTTCATTTTAAGTGTCATTATGCTAATAGAATGTATTAGTACTGTGAACACACCATTATGTTGGCCCACTCTTCAGAGAACTACTCTGCCTCCCAGAATCTGTCCTTTACAAGGTCTCCATGGATAGTGATGTCCAACCAGGATTACAGGAAATGAGTACCACAGTGACAGGAAATGCGACCTGCGGACAAGGCACACTTGCCCACTGTGGCTGTGGCCAGCTGGAGGATCCAGGGGAATTGATATTGGGCTGAAATTTTAAGATGCTGTAGGCAAGCCAGGAAACTTACCCAGACAGTCCAAGTCAGCAGGTACTAAATTATGTGTCAGGACAATTTCTGCACAGCTTTGGCATGAAAACTGCTTGCTCCTTTGCACAATGCATTATTTATACGGAGTTAAATGTAGACACTTCAAAAGCCAATATATAGTAATGGGTGAACCAGTTTAAAGTCTAAAATAGTGAGTGGGAGATATCTGTGACTGACTGATGGACTATGCATGGAATCCTGGCAGATCCACATATGTATGCATGTGCAAGAATTGCCCAAATGAAGATCTTATATTTACACAATCTCATGACAAGAGAGAGCTAGCCCAAGGGAGCAGACCAGCAAATATCTCTTAGTTCCTGTTAACTGTGGTTATAAATGCGATCTGCCACCAGGATGGGCTCAAAAGTTAGGAACTGGAAGCATATGGCCCTGAAAGTATCACCATATCCCAACTGGGCTTGACTTGTTTCTTTGAAGAGCATGAGCAGGTGGACCAACCTGGATGGGCAAGGATCCATGCTGCATTCCTTCAGCTTCGGTTTAGGCTTCACATTTTCTGGGTAGTAATGGCAATAGTGGTCAGGCACTACCCTTTTCAAGCGGATGTCCATGCACTCCGCAGAGTTGAGCTGATAACCTAAAGGTATGTGAGAGGAGGGCAGGAACACTGAATTATTTCTGCATGGTGCATGGTTCATGCTTTCTGTTATGGACAACCCAGCCCAGGGCTATCTATGGGATTCAGCTCAGAGACTAACAAGAGCACAAAGGAGAATTACCAAACACAGGTCCCAGGATCTTCCTGGTAATTAGTCCAGAAGCTCTGCCACTGAGCCCAAGATATGGGGACTTTATGCAAAGGAGTCAGATTCCTCTGAAATGGCTAAAATCCGGGGCCAAGCACAATACTTGAACTGATCATGGTCTACTGGCACACATTACAATTGGTTCCTTTAAGGGACTGTCTGGACCTTGGGTACAGGTTAGCTCTGTTCTCTAGTTAGTGCCTGTCTGTTCTAGGTCCCTGTAGCAGTCCCTCCCTTTCTCCCTCCCTCCCTCCTTCCCTCCATTCCTCCCCCTCCCTCCTTTTCTCCCTCCCTCCCTCCTGTTTCCTTGTTTCCCCCCATATTCTGGAAGTGTCTATTCCAATTTTCTTCCTCTCCCCAGATACTCGTTCAGATTTATTGTTTATATATCCTTAAGTATGAAACTGTCTTGTATAACATTGTTTGGGGGGAATGTTTTGAACTCAATTGATCATTTTACACACACACACACACACACACACACACACACACATACATATGTGTGTGTGTAGTGTATACCTGTATGTGTACATATACATACATATGTACATATGAGTATAATTAAATGTATAAACACAATTAAGTTAGCAAACATATCTGTGGTCTGAGGAATCAAACTTGGGGCCTTGGATATGCCAAAATCAGCTCCCTGCCCTTGACCCGAACCCTGGTGCTGATGTTTTAAATCATGGCCATTTTCCACTCATTAAGGTTTTCTTTACTCTACAGTATGCTTTGAGAGCCAACTCCGATTATTTCTCTCACAATACTCAACTGTTTGCCTCGGCTCTGTTTACTCATCTGCTCCCCTGAGGTAGCCAGGGCACCTTCAATGTTAATAACCATACTGACTGTGGAATTGGCAAAGTCAGTAGAGGCAGGAGCAAAATCCATCTCTCTGCTTCCTCTACCACACAGCCTTTCAAAGGGAAGGGAAGACTCACTCCTGACTTTAGAAAATCCAATTTGGACCATTTTCTTGGGGGAAAGTAAACATTCCAAGATACTGAGCACAGCAAATTTAAAAACAAAACAACTCACGACATGAGCCTTTCCTTTCTTGAGAGCTTTGATGCCAGCTTTCCTGCCATTGCATAAATGTCACATTAACTGTTGTTGTTTTTTAAAATAAGGTAATTTTTCAAAGCAAAAATGAGTTTTCAAAATTTAAAAAACAAAAACAAAAAAACAAAACTGAAGCTAATCTCTCAATGTCTGCCAATCGGTCTAAAGATCTAAAAATATATTTCAAGTCCTGATTGCCAAGAGGGGTCTGGCTTTATAAGCCACCAGGCAGCTTTCTACAAGACATGGCTTGGAAGTAAACTGAGCTCAGAGGAGCAGAGGATGGACTGGTACACATTACCAAAAGCAAGGTTGAAACCGAAGGAATGCAGATGCAGATGGTGTCAATAGACTAGTGCTCAGCAGGCAGCATCAGTGAGAATGGCACACTATCAAATGGCCACGGCAATCCCAGACAAACTCAAGTGCCCTGTGTAGATAATTACAGCTGAGAGCAAGCAGTCCTTCCAGCACCCTCGGTACCTCTGAGACCCACCAACTAATCTTCTTCATTATCCAAAAATCTCTGGCATGCCATTCATACAATTACATAGGTTTGATTAGTAATATAATTAAAATTTGGCAGTGCGCCCTGTATGGATCTGATGTGTATAATTTTATTTCCCTCAAATAAGTACAGACTAAGTTTACCTACCCTTCCTCAAGTCCATGTCCTAAGTGGAAACATTCTTGTAAAGGGACTCAATAGGGGACATACAGGTGTTTATAATTTGAGAGAGAGAGAATTCATTTTCTTGTTTAATTTTATTGCAGTTTAGAGATTACCAAGAGTAAAGAAAGAAGGCAGATTGTCTTTCAGCATTGTGAACAAATGCATTGAAATCCTGCCAGTGTGTGGGAGAGGCTGGGCAGCCCCTGCGGCCGCCCTGTGTTCTTCCACATTGTGTCCTCCCTTCCGTGTGGGATTGTTCTCACTGGGAGGTGTCACTGTGCACACTCATGGTTCCAGAAGGTCACAGTGTCTTTCTGTGCATATCAAAGTGAGAAGAAGAAGAAGAAGAAGAAGAAGAAGAAGAAGAAGAAGAAGAAGAAGAAGAAGAAGAAGAAGAAGAAGAAGAAGAAGAAGA